>NW_020825410.1:0-180000 GCF_003286085.1 Drosophila persimilis | reverse complement strand
AGGGGGTGGGGCGAAATTTTGAGATACACGTTTTATAGTGAGATCTAAGAGAAGTGCGGATTCCAAATTTGGTTACTCTAGCGTTGATAGTCTCTGAGATTTGTGAATATCCCCAGATTTGCATCCTTTGCGGGGGCGGAAGGGGGTGTGGCGAAATTTTGAAACAAACTCGTCTCGGTCCGATATATTAGGAGTGTGGATACCAAATTTGGCTGCTCTAGCTCTTATAGTCTCTGAGATCTAGGCGCTAATGTTTTACTCTAAGCAAAGCCGCCTATGCTACGTGTGTGTTAGAGAGAGACAGGGCGAGAAAAAATGAAATTGTTTTCTTGATGCTGGCTATAATAATAATACGATCCAATTCAGATTCTGCAATCTAAAAGATATCGTCATTCTCTACGATTCTGCGTTTTTGGTTTTCTCGTATCTTTAAAATTGTGGATGTCACAGATTTTCGCCCTTTGTGGGGGCGGAAATGGGCGGGGCAAAGTTTTGAAATATTTTTGTAGCAGTGACATATCACAGAAGTCTGAGTCCAAAACATCGTTGCTCTAGCTCTTATAGTCTTTGAGCACTAGGCGCTGAAGGGGACGGACAGACGGACAGACGGACGGACGGACAGACGGACAGACGGACGGACGGACAGACAGACAGGGCTCAATCGACTCGGCTATTGATGCTGATCAAGAATATATATACTTTATGGGGTCGGAAACGATTCCTTCTGGACGTTACACACATCCACTTTTACCACAAATCTAATATACCCCAATACTCATTTCGAGTATCGGGTATAAAAACACAGCATATCACTTTATATCAAAACAACATTGCGCACCACAAAAATCGGTGGCGAAAAAAAAAAAAAACTTTTCTAGACCCTTTATTAACATGCCACTGGGTCCACGCAAATATACATTATCACCGATACACTAACCACATATATCACAGACTTCAACAATTTTAAACAAATTCCCTCAAAAAGGGGAACGACAAACAAGTAAAATAAATTGTTGTACACATTTTACCACTTTACACTTGTAGGCCGTCTAACCCGGGAATTGTAGTGACCAATATCGGTGCGTGAGTGAACTGTCTAGGTATAAAAACACTAGCCCGGCGATTTGATATAACCCTTTTTTATTAGCTGCGCGTCTGTCTCTCACAATCGCCATTTACAAAGTGAACTTACTCTATTATCGATGTTTCTTGTCCGATATCTCACTATTGGTATTTCCCGCCGAGTGTATCGATGGTGCGGTAAATACCAATGCGCGCTGTATGCTATTTTAAATACTAGTTGAATGCCTCACTAATTATTACCTTGCTACAATTCGGCCATGCTGACCGGAGTGCTCCTGAACTCCTTACATTTAAGTTAGTTTCTAGATAGGTTGATTTATTACAGTTGGGTGTGGTTTACTCTTAACATTCTAAGTTTACGTATTACAATCATTTTCTTCATTTTGATTCCCTGTGACATTTGCATTATTACCATTTTCAATCCATGGCATCATATTTGCCACCGCCCAAACTCAATTATACGGGATCCTTGATTGTTGAAACCCCTCTACATCTTCTAGCACATACCTATCATTTTTTAACACCTTTGATATCTTATAAGGTCCTTTGAACTTCGGGATAAGCTTTTTAGACACCCCTATATGAGTGTCGAAATTTCTCACCATAACTAGATCATTATCTACGTACACGTGTGGCTCCCTTCGCTTTGAATCTGCTGCTTGTTTGTTATAAGACTGTATTTTTTCCTGATGAGTGCCTGCTACTGCTCTAATCTTTTCTAGATCCCTTGTTGCCCGTTGTTCGTTTAGTTCGTCTAGATGATCTTTTAGTAAATCTGAAACCTTTCCTTTTTGTACGACCCCAAACAACATTCTACTCGGGTGTTCATTAATTGTTCTTTGAATTGTGTTGTTCATCGCGTGTTCTACTGTTTCTACTACCATATCCCAATGTAATCATTTTTCCGGGTCAGCAAGCTTTGCAATCATGGGTCCCAAACTTCTGTTCACCCTTTCTACCTGCCCGTTGGCCTGTGGCGACCCTGTTGCTATCTTTACGTGTTTAACATTGCTCTGTTCTAAGAATTCTTCAAACTCTTTTGACGTGAAACAGCTTCCTCTGTCTGACACAATGCATCTGGGTCTACTGTAAGCTCGGAAATAATCTTTCATTGCAATTACTGCTTCCTTTGTGCTAGTGGTTTTGGTCGTATAAAGTCTTACGAATTTGGTGAACGCGTCTATTACTACTAAAACATGTTTGTTGGCCCTGCCTTTGTCGACTGGCCCGAAATGGTCGATATGTACTACCTCGAATGGTCCTGACCCTTTTGGTATGTTGTGTAAAAACCCTTCCTCTTTTCCGTGTTTTTCTGAGTACGCTATGCATTTTAGACAGTTTTCAATGTGTCGCTTGGCTTTATACCTTACGTTTGAGATCCAGTAGCTTTTCGATATAGCGTCGGTCATCTTGTCTATACCGACGTGCCCTAGTTCATCGTGGTACTTATAGAGTACGTGGCCTTCCATTTCCTCGGGTACGCAGAATAGGATAGTATTGTTATCTTTTTTCCTGTATATTATTCCGTTTCTCATCTCATAATGTTTGTGTTCTGATTTCTGTAACGTTTCTCTCAGCTCTATCAGTTTGTTATCTCTGTTTTGGCATATAATTAAATTTTCTTCAAAGGTGTTTGTGTCTACCGTGAGTATCTGAATGGCTCTGCTTAGCACATCTACGTGTTGCATTCTGCTTCCTGACCTGTGTTCTAACTTGTAGTCATAATTTTGTAACTCTAACGCCCAGCGGGCAATGCGTGGATTGTTTAGAGTCATAGTTAGCGCGTTGCAGTCGGTCACTATTTTGAAGGGTATGCCTTGCACGTATATTCTAAACCGTTGTAGTGCATAAATTATCGCTAGTGTCTCCAGTTCAAAGCTGTGGTATTTTGCTTCGGTAATTGTTGTCCGCTTGGAGAAATAGAACACCGGGTGCATTCTGCCATCACCCTTCTTCTGCATTAGAATTGACCCGAAACCTAACGAACTTGCATCGCAATGTAATTCTGTCGGATCTCTGGGATTGTAAAGTGCCAAGATCGGTGCTTCCAACAAATTACTTTTGAGTTGTTCGAAACATTCTAGTTCTATGATACCGAATTCAAACTTCCTGTCTTTTTTGACCAAATCATAAACGGGCTTAGCTTTCGTAGAAAAATCTTTTACGAACCGTCTAAAGTAAGAACATAACCCTAAGAAACTCTGCACTTCGTTCGTTTTCGTGGGGACTGGGAACCCTTTTACTGCCTGTAATCCCTTCGTATCTGGTTTAATTCCGTTACCCGATATGGAATAGCCGAGGTACTTAACTTCTGACTGTAAGAATTCGCATTTATCAATCCTTAATTCAAGTTTATTCTCTACCAATCGTCTCATCACTTCTTGTAAAATTTCCATGTGACTATCACTATCTTTTGTTGCTACCATACTTAATATCGTCCATGTATATTATAACTTTGTCTTCCTTTTGTAGTATGCTCATATTAAAGTAAAGTAAAGTATTCATTATTTCGAATACCCACTGTACCGACGGTACTTAAAGAATACACACTGTAACACTTTGTTTCAGTGTTTACGTAACAATATAGTCCCAGACATTCTGGGTGATCGTATTACGATTCACTCAAGAATGCCTCGAGCGACCCAAGTGCAGCGTCAGCATGTTCCCATGACTTGACGGCACTAATATACATGCATACACACATATAGCTTCCCTCGCGCTCTCGCTGCCAACAGCGCTGAGCATATTCACACATATACATACTAACATGTAAGAGATAAGAACACATAGTTCTGCCGCTTTTGGCTTACAAAAGCCCAAAACACAATTGTAAAATTGAGAACATAAAACACAATAAAACAAATCGGAGGGTTGAGCCCCAACGATCCAACAAAAGGATTGAACATCGTTTTACATGGCGACCGTGACAGGACCGATATATGTCCTACGCGATGGATCGACCTAAGGATTAAAAAAAAAAATTTTTTCAAAAAAAAAAAAAAAGTTTTAAAATTAATAAAGACAAAGAATGGCCGAAAAAAAAAATATAATACTATGTGATTTCGTTTTAAAAATCGGACACAGTCAAAAGAAAATTGATGAATTGGAAAAACTATTGAAATAGTGTTGTCCCCAGTGCCAGTGCCAAGGAAAACACACAGCAGAAAGCCAAACCAGCCGTTTCGCCAGACCCGACGATATTACGCACAAAACCATGTTGGATTATAATTTATACCTTAAATTTGGGGACTACAATGCGGCCAGAAATATATAATACCCAAGGAGATTTAACAGCCCGCGCTACAAAGAGCGTACACGCAACATAAAACCTGTGCGAAGACCAGCACTGGCCCCACCAGACCCAGCAAGGACCAATAATATAAGTGCGAGTGGCATAGGACCGCCCCTTGCACCGTCGATGGACCAACAGGCCAATAATATAAGTGCGAGTGGCATAGGACCGCCCCTTGCACCGTCGATGGACCAACAGATTCTGCTCCTACCGAGCAAAGGGATGCACTCAGCCTACAAGAGGCTTTAAAAGTGTATCCAAACGATGGACCTCGCCCACTCACAATAGCTGAGTACCGGGCACGACAAAAAAAAAAGACGAACAAAGGATCAACTTCGCACTGGTGCGAAGTAACGCAAATGAGCTGCAGAAATGCCATGCCTCATATTGCCAATAATTATAATTTTCTAACTCGAGTTGAAGCACCCTTAAAGTGCAACTTGAAAATACTAACCCCTGTTAGGCTATTACTAAAACCATGTGATCGATGTTGAATTATATAATGAAAAACCTGTAAATCGATCACATGTCCCTTAACATTTTTTTTCCTTCCTTCATTTTGGTCAAATATTAAAAAAACGAGGGGGAACGTTGTGAGTTGCTTCGGAGACCGCAACTCTACGGTTATACCCGATACTAAGTCAGTATGGCTCTCCTCCAGCAGGCGGCGTCTAATATTAAACGACACGACAAAGAGTGCGTGCGAGAGAGACAGAAAATCAGTCTGAGCGTGACGTCGGGCGCTGCGTAGCCAATGCAAATTGATTTGTTCCTTTTGGCTACAAAAATTATCTGATCTGATCCAGATTCAGCAATCTGATAGATATGGTCATTATCTATGATTCTGCGTTTTTAGTTTTCTCAAATCTGCAATATTGTGGATGCAACAGATTTTCGTCCTTTGTGGGGGCGGAAGGGGGTGGGGCGAAATTTTGCGATATACGTTTTATAGTGAGATCTAACAAGAGTGCGGATACCAAATTTGGTTACTCTAGCCTTAATAGTCTCTGAGATTTATGAATATCCCCAGATCTGCATCCTTTGCGGGGGCGGAAGGGGGTGTGGCGAAATTTTGAAACAAACTCGTCTCGGTCCGATATATTAGGAGTGTGGATACCAAATTTGGTTGCTCTAGCTTTTATAGTCTCTGAGATCTAGGCGCTAATGTTTTACTCTAAGCAAAGCCGCCTATGCTACGTGTGTGTTAGAGAGAGACAGGGCGAGAAAAAATGAAATTGTTTTCTTGATGCTGGCTATAATAATAATACGATCCAATTCAGATTCCGCAGTCTAAAAGATATCGTCATTCTCTACGATTCTGCGTTTTTGGTTTTCTCGTATCTTTAAAATTGTGGATGCCACAGATTTTCTCCCTTTGTGGGGGCGGAAGTGGGCGGGGCAAAGTTTTGAAATATTTTTGTAGCAGTGACATATCACAGAAGTCTGGATCCAAAACATCGTTGCTCTAGCTCTTATAGTCTTTGAGCATTAGGCGCTGAAGGGGACGGACAGACGGACAGACGGACGGACGGACAGACGGACAGACGGACAGACAGACATGGCTCAATCGACTCGGCTATTGATGCTGATCAAGAATATATATACTTTATGGGGTCGGAAACGATTCCTTCTGGACGTTACACACATACACTTTTACCACAAATCTAATATACCCCAATACTCATTTTGAGTATCGGGTATAAAAATATATATATATATATAACAAAAAATTATATTGATGGAATTTTAAAGAGTATAAAAAAAAGAAAGGGTATGTAGATATGTGTGTTCATGAAAAAAAAATTTTTAATAATTTTTTTTATTATTCAAAAGAATAAACGAATAGCAGATAATTTAAAAAAAAAAACCCCCCCAACATTGTAGAAACCAGTTTTTGAGAGAAAATCATCACCATGGGTTGGTTCGGTTCTGACGATAGTCAGACCAAAGACAATACGGCCAATGTGGTCAATAATGTCAAAATAAAAGACCACAGGGATGATCTCAATGCACTCTGGTTATTACTTCTGATTTTAACCATTGTCAGTGTTTTACAATTCCTTTTAACATTGTATGTAAAACATAATAAGATAATTAAAAAGAAATATATGAGTAGGGCAAACAATTTAGATAGAGTTTAAAAACGAACATAGCGGACTTGGCAATGACAAAGGAGGAATATCAGACCAAAGTATATCAATGCGAAAAAAAAAACTAAAAAAAAAAGAATACATAAAAAAATACACTAAAAAAAAAGAAGACTAACCTAAATGTGACCTAGTAGATAATGTATGTTCATCATCGTGTGTTATCAGGACAACTGCAAAAACTCTAAAAAAAAAATCGTACAAAAAAAAGAAAATATGAAAACTTCAAAATGCATTGGTGTGTGTGTCCCGTTCGTGTAATCGCCGACGCGCCAGGTCCCCACCACAGCCCCGTGCCACACGGAACCGCCTCCTCTCCGTCCCTGACCCAGCCATCAGTGGGTAGACGGGCATCGGTAGCACCAGCTCCGGGTCAGGCCAAGGCCGACTTCCAACACGGCCAATGGCCAATGGACAATACGGTCCATCAGTCCATCAGATGGTAAAGCACAAGCAGCACGCTCTCGTGAGCGGCGCCCCCTCGTCGCCCTCCGCCCTAAGGGGCTTGCGCGCTGAGAACGGCCGGCGGTGGCACTGCGGTACGGTCCGAGTCTGGCTGGACAGGATAGGCACAACCGTCTCGGACCGGACCATAATGGATGAGGTGCGTCCACAAAAATAACCATAGAGATGTTTAAGGCAAATTCTAAATGAACAAAAGTATAAACCAAAAACAATTGTAACGAGAAACAAACGAATTCAAAAATATGAGCAATATGAGCAACAACCCCTATAAAGGCAAAGAGCAAAAACTATCTTCCCTCGCGCTCTGGCCGACAAATTTCCACTACCTAGAATTGATGACATTTTGGATCAACTAGTTAGAGCAAAGTATTTCTCATGCCTTGACTTAATGTCAGGTTTTCATCAAATCGAACTAGAAGAAAGTTCGCGAAATATAACGTCTTTTTCAACGAGCAATGGCTCATATCGCTTCACGCGACTACCATTTGGTTTAAAAATAGCGCCGAATTCATTTCAAAGAATGATGACTATAGCATTCTCTGGACTTGAAGCTTCGCAAGCCTTCCTGTATATGGACGATCTAATCGTCATGGGTTGTTCCGAAAAACATATGCTTAAAAACCTAACAGATATTTTTGAGATATGTAGGAAACACAACCTAAAATTACATCCACAAAAATGTTCATTTTTTATGCATGAAGTGACCTTTCTTGGTCATAAATGCACAGATAAAGGAATCTTGCCAGATGACAAGAAATATGACGTCATCAAAAACTATCCAGTCCCACATGATGCGGACAGCGCTAGACGATTTATTGCATTTTGCAATTATTATAGACGTTTTATTAAAAACTTCGCCGACTATTCCCGGCACATAACTAGATTATGTAAAAAGAATGTCCCCTTTGAGTGGTCAACTGAATGTCAAAATGCATTCCAATATTTAAAAGATAAACTTATGGTATCTTTTAAATATTGGAATGCATTTTGACATTCAGTTGAATGTTACACTCTGTTACAGTACCCAGATTTTCAGAAAGAATTTTGCATAATCACCGATGCTAGTAAACAAGCATGTGGAGCGGTTTTAACTCAAAACCATAACGGACTCCAACTCCCATTAGCATATGCATCACGTTCATTCACAAAAGGTGAAAGTAACAAAAGTACTACAGAACAGGAATTAGCAGCAATTCATTGGGCAATTACCCATTTTCGACCATATATCTATGGTAAACACTTTACAGTAAAAACGGATCACAGACCACTAACATACCTATTTTCAATGGTCAATCCCAGCTCAAAACTCACACGCATGCGGCTCGAATTAGAAGAATACGACTTTACAGTCGAGTATCTAAAGGGTAAAGATAATCATGTAGCAGATGCGTTATCAAGAATAACCATCACAGACCTGAAAAACATACAAAAAACGAATAAAGTCCTGAAAGTCACTACCAGGCAACAGAGTAGACAGAAATCCTGCGCAGGAAAAGAACAAATAGAATTGCCTAGGCAATCTCTAACAAAAGCTTCAAAGCCCAACGTATATGAAGTCATCAACAATGACGAAGTACGTAAAGTAGTGACCTTGCATGTAAATAATAATTTATGTCTTTTCAAACATGGAAAAAAAATTACTGCAAGATATGATGTTAGCGATTTGTATACTAATGGAACCCTTGACTTAGGTCAGTTTTTCCAAAGGCTTGAAACGCAAGCCGGTAAACAAAAAATCAGCCAACTCAAAGTGGCACCGTGGGAAAATATCTTTGAATACATTTCAATAGATAATTTTAAAAATATGGGCAATAAAATATTACGAACAATAAGAGTAGCGCTACTCAACCCGGTGACCCTAATTAAAAATGAAAAAGAAAAAGAAGCAATACTGTCTACATTACATGATGATCCCATACAAGGAGGACATACAGGCATAACAAAAACCTTGGCCAAGGTCAAAAGACATTATTTTTGGAAAGGTATGACTAAAGAAATAACCAATTACATACGAAAATGTCCAAATGCCAAAAAGCTAAAGTAACCAAGCACACAATAACTCCATTGACTATTACAGAAACACCATACATGGCTTTTGATAGGGTAATAGTGGATACGATCGGTCCACTTCCTAAATCAGAACAAGGAAATGAATATGCAGTCACCTTAATATGTGACCTGACAAAATACCTTGTTGCCATACCTATTAGAAACAAAAGTGCAAATACAGTAGCTAAAGCTATTTTTGAAAATTTTATTCTAAAGTACGGTCCAATGAAGACGTTCATTACGGACATGGGAACAGAATATAAAAATTCAATAATTGAAGACTTATGTAAAAATCTAAACATCAAAAACATAACTTCTACTGCACATCATCACCAGACTGTAGGAACCGTGGAGCGAAGCCACAGAACATTTAACGAGTTCATACGCTCATACATCTCAGCTGACAAATCAGATTGGGATGTATGGCTGCAATACTTCGTATATTGTTTTAATACAACCCCCTCTATGGCACATGATTATTGTCCATATGAGCTAGTTTTCGGTAAGACTTCAAACTTACCAGTTCAATTTAATACTATAGATAGAATAGCACCTCTATATAACATAGATGATTACTCTAAAGAGAGTAAATATAGATTAGAAATAGCATATAAACGAGCAAGGATTATGCTCGAGGAGCATAAAATTAAAAATAAACAGCTATATGACTTAGAGTTAAAAGATTTAAATTTAGCTGTAGGAGATAAAGTTTTATTGAAAAATGAAACAGGACATAAGCTAGATTTTAAATATATAGGACCATATAGAGTAGAAAGTATCGGAGAAAGAGATAACGTCATAATCTCCGATAATAAAAACAAAACTCAGAAAGTACATAAGGATAGGTTAAAGATTTGCAATTATTAATCATTTTTAGTATGGCCATACATAAATATAAACCATAAAAATATACTATTCTGCATTTATATTCAAATAACTTTTAAATTTTATCAATATTAATTAAAGTTCAATACTCTAATAATTGACTAAAAAGAAAAAAAAATATATATAGTTAAATATCCGCAACTCGATTTTAAGTTTTTTAACAAAGACTTTTATTTTACAACTTAAATATCTTTATGTCACAAGATTTAAATGAATTCCCCGACTTGACTTTCGGTCTGCTTGTCTCAAACGGAACTGATCTCTCTGCTGCTGGCTAGTTTCCATGAGCCCTTCTCTTGGAACTCCCGACTCTGGCTTCGGGCGTTTCTTTCCTCGGCTGCATCTTCGTGTCGGTGGCGTACGTGCCTGGATCGATATTTGGGGATGCGTCGGCTTTGATGAAAGGCATCCACTGCTGGCGATCGGTGTTGCATTACATGACGGAGCTAGGAATGTGATACTCCTTGGTTTTATGTCTAGCTTTGATTGGTCCTCATGAGTGGCGTGATTCTAAAGAATCGATTTCTCGAGAGTGGCGTGATTCTAATGTTGCTGAAACAATGTGGTCCATTGTTTATATTATGGGGGGCCCTAGCTTGGAGTATGGGAAGAAACAGTTATTGATTCTTGAGTGGGGTCCTGTTACTTGTGTGGATGGGGTGGATGAATTGTACATAAACATAATGTGTATGGGATGTGGGGAATTATGGATATGTCACTCCCCCAACGTTTGTTATTAGCCTGTCCCTAGGCGATTACCCTCGGGTATAGTGACGGGGTGTCAAGTGCGGTGGCTGAGGTTGGTTCCTCTTCTGCTTCTATTATAGGGTTTATACATTTAACCGTGACTCTTTTAGAAGTTTTCGTAAATTTAACAGCTACATAACTTAGTAGTACTAATATAATTATGACAAATGAAATTAGTAGACTTATTTGTAATAGGTTACTATATGTGGTGTATTGCATAATTATTTCATTAGTTTGGACATACGACAGTGGTTTTATTTTAGTTATGTTGTTGTTGACATAAACATTCTGGGCAAAATCTAACATTGTGTTTGATATTGTAAATTCATTTAATTGGATTGAACAGTTGTAGATTTTTATAATGGTATTTCCTTCCGCTATGATTTCTTGGTTTACACAATTCTGATTTAGCGTTGTTTTTGGAAGATTCCACGTGATTAGTATATTGGGTTCAATAAAGTTTATTTGAAAGTTTTGAAAAGTTTTGGAATATGGACATTTAGTGGGAGTTTGCATTAAAATTCCTTTTATACAATTGTCATTGGTTTTCAATCTAGTTTCTTTAACAAATACTTCTTCATTTTTTATGTAGTACTTGTCGTATGTCATATCTGTTAACATGTTATTTAATTCGTCTGGATACGGCACGATTTTATAGATTGGTACTTTTGTAATGTCTTTGGGAATGTTGGAAATTATTAGAATTTCGTTGGTATCGGATTTTAGCCATGTGGAGGTTTTTATATTTAGTATTTTCTCAGAATTTATTTGTTCCAGGTAGTCTTGTTTTAATAATTTTGGATTAAATATACCGAGCCTAGTTAATTGCATACCTAGTTCTATATCTTCGATATATTCTGTGAAATGTTGTAGATTGAATATCAAAATTTCTATTTGTTGATTCCTGTCTTTTTCTTCATTTAGTTTGTTTATAACGTTTATTCCGCTATTAACTGCATCTATTACCAAATTTAGTTCATTCATTTGAATGCTATGGCTGGCTAAATTTTCTATTTTTTGTTCCAAATCGACTTTATCTTCCTGATCTAGTGTTCCAAAGAGATATTTGTAGGCTGTTCCTACTATATTGATTAGGCCTCTTTTATTTCTTTTGGTTATTTTTAGCCCGTTCATTTCTCTTTGCAATTTGTCTACTAGATATTTTATTTGGATTATGTCCTGGAATTTAGTGGCTTGCCTTAACAAATTTTGGTATAGTTCTTCGGTTTTAGTTACATTAACAGTTAGATAATGGTATTCGTAATTGATAGGTATGTTGATCGATCCAGTTTTGAATATCATATATCCGTTTTGGGATTTTATAGAATTTATTTCTATGTTTTGGCCCTGTGCCATTACGATGGTAATTATGAGGAAGATGAGGATTTTAATTGTGTTGAAGTTCGCCGATTCCATTAACTTCCTCGGTTTCTCTGGAATTATTATATTTGCTTCTATTAGATTTCTTCTTTTTCTTGAATTTTGATTTATAATGAGTTATTTTCCTACCCCTATTCTTTTCTTCATAATGTTTTTCGTCTACCTGTCTAATTTCACCCGTACTTTTGAAAGGATTTGTTACCTTAGACTTAACTAGAGGTGATAGTTTATAGCGGGTATCTACTTCATACTCTATGCGGTTTTTATTTAATTGAGTGATTTTATTCACTTTATTTAGTTGTGTGTCATAATCAGGTGAGCCTGCATAAATGAATATATCAGCTGGTGTCCTATTTGTGGTATTATGTTTGGTTTTATGATTATAAGTATAAAGAATTAATTCAAACTTCGTGAATCTATCTTCTGTGTTATCCTCGCTAGATATTATTCTTAATTTTTCATTTACTGTTTTATGAAATCTTTCTACGTCAGATATTCCATTTTTGCTGGAAGTGATCTCTATTTTGACGTTTTCCGCATTCAGCCATGCTTGCAATGCTGTGCACATAAAAGCTGAATCTTTATCGGCTTTGATTTCAATTGGTTTGCCCATCTCGTTAAAAACTTTCATGATGGCTCTTTTTGCTTCTAACCAGTCACGACTTTTTACTTCTACAAGAGTGGCAAACTTCGAGTATACGTCAATACATGATAGGAACTGTTGGTTACCAACCATATAGAAATCCATGACGTATTTCTCTCTGATGTTCAGTATTTCCGGTGTAGTTTCGAATGCCAACTTCGTATTTCTATGCTCTGTTTTGGCAATATTACAAGTCGGACATTCGTTTATGATGTTTTGGATTAGTTTTTGATAATCCGGGTAATAGTATTTTCCCCTAAACCAATTGACGGTTTTCTCTATCCCTGGATGGAGTAAGCCTTTATGATTCTTTAATATGGTTTCTTTAAATTCAGCGTAATTCTGAATATCTAGGAGTTTCGTGCTTGATTTAATAGCTTTGGTTATATTGTTAGAATTAATGATTTCTAAATAGGCTTTTTGGAATGGAGGAAAATCTGTTTCGTTATGGAAATATAATGCGCTCTTTTTGGTGCATAGATATTCCTTTATTATATCCTTCGCTAAGGTGTTAGTCATTTCCTTATACGTGATCTTGATGATTAGCTTGTGAAAATAACGAATTGTTTCTACCTTATCTTCATTGCCTTTTATTAGCTCAATTTGCCGATTGTAATAGTTAATTGGTCTTTCCGTGATAGCAATGTGATTTAGATTGTCTTCCTGTGCGCTATGTACAGTTGCACCAACGCTATTGGAAGCTTCTCCCAGGAGATTTTCATTAATCTTTACCCTTGATAAGGCATCAGCTACATGATTTTCTTTGCCTGGTAGATATTTCATTTTAAAATCAAACTCATTCAGTTTTATTTTCCACCTTTGTAATTTCATATTTGGCTCCTTGAGGTTGTTCAACCAAATCAAGGGTTTATGATCGCTTTGTATCTTGTACTTGGTTGCCCATACGATCGCTAATAATTCCTTTTCGATGGCTGAATAGTTTATTTCATGTTCATTTGGATTTGGTACTATTCCTTTGGTAGTGACTACATGACCTAGGAATTCAGTTTCCTTTTTCATGAATTCACATTTATCCATTTGTAGCTTCAAGTTGGCGTCTCTCAACTTTCCAAATACTCTCCTTAGTGAAAACAAGTGTTCTTCCAATGAAGTGGAAAATATAATGATGTCATCTAAGTATACAAAGCAATCTTTGAAGATTAACTCTTCTAGCAGATTGTTCATACATCTTTGGAAGGTAGCTGGGGCAGTGGTTAGCCCAAAGGGCATACGAGTGAACTCGTAATGTCCATGCTTAGTGGAGAACGCAGTTTTGGGGATTGAGCTAGGTTCCATGGGTATTTGATGGAAACCTTTTGCTAAATCGATTGTCGTAAAATACTGACATTTACCTAGTTTGTCTAGGATTTCATCCATTCTTGGAGTTGGGAATTTGTCCTTAACTGTTATTTCATTTAGACTTCTATAGTCTACTACCATTCGATATTTTTGCTTTCCTGAAGCATCTATCTTCTTCGGAATCATAGATATGGGCGAGCAGTAAGGAGAATTCGACTTTCGAATTATTCCCTGCCTGATCATATCTTTGATTTGCTGGTTTACCTCCTGATCATGTATCTGGGCATATTTGTATGGTCGTCTGTAGACCGGGTCTTCATGTGGAGTTTTGATCTCGTGCTTGATTGTACTTGTGAAAGTCAAATTGTCACCTTCTCTGTACTGCACATCCTTAAACTCATATAAGACCTTCTTTAACTCTTCCCTCTCTTCGTCGTTTAAGTGTTCCAATCTTAATTGATTACATTCCCTTAATTCACTGTCTAGAGCGGAAGCGAAGTATTGATCTCCCTCTGGAGATGGGTCAAGGCACTTAGGTGCACTTCTGTGCGGTCTTGCCGGCTTCAATAGCTTCTCCACTCTGAATGATTGGGTACGACCTAGCTGCTAGTGTTACAGTGTCATTTCTGTAATCGATGACGGCTTTACTTGCCATCAAGTATTCTCTTCCTAATAAAATATCATAATTTTCGGAAAAGTTATGTATGTAGAACTTTTGTTCGGACGGACATGTTTTGTTCGCATTCCTCATTATACTCTTAGTTATACGAACAGGTCCATTGATGGTATGGACCGTAAGGTTATCGTCTTTTATCTCGGAATCTGTATAATTTTCTTTCATGATGTTGATCGATGATCCCGAGTCAGCGATACACCTTAATATTCTTTTATTAATGGTAATGTTTATATAGGGTCCTCCTAAGTTTCTTCCGAGGCGGCTTGATGAAAATTTACGTCCATCTTCGTTTATCCACTCTGGCTCTCCCTCCCTCTTTTAGTAGGTTGGTTGGGTCCACTCCCACTAGCTTGGTTTTGAGATATTTGCTGATTGAATGGATTCTGAGCCCTACCTTGATTCAAGGAATTTTTGAACTGATTGTATAATCCAGGATTTTGGGAATTTTGATTTTGATTTGTTCGATTAGTCTGACCTGTTCCAGTTGAACTCTGAGTTTGATTGTGATAGTTAGTAGTATTATAATTTGGATAATAGTTTCCAACATTCTTTCGATTTGATTGAGACGATTTCGATTGATCTTTATTTGTACCTGAATCTGTTGTACTAGCTTCGTACAATCCTTCTTCTTGTGCTGCCTTCTTAAGATTAGACAATGTGGTAATATCTTTTCTTGCTAAGGTCATGAACATTCTGTCAGGAAGTTTTCGAGTAATGACATCTTTAATTGTGTTGTTCAAAGCGTTTTTATAAATGACATTATTTTCTGGTATGTTTTCTAAGTTTAGCTTATTGTTTATTAATAATGCTTTTATCTCTAATTCTTCTATAAACTTACGAAGACTGCCGTTGAATCTGGTGGTGTATAGTTGTCGTAAGAGTTCTTCATATGGTGTGTGATTTTTGAACTCGTTGATCAGCGCCGTCTTCAGTTCGAGCCACGTGTTGTATTGTATCATTTGCGATATGCGTTGTGCCTCTCCTGACAGTTGGATCTCGGTCGCTCCAAATAGAATCCTTTGTTGGCGAAGATCTTCAGTTGGATATAATCCGCAAACATATTCGATTCGTTTGATAAATGAGCTTAGCTGTCCAGATGAACCGTCATAGGCAGGTATTTGTCGGATCGACAGCAGTGCCTGGTTCAAGTGGATTTCGCTCAATGATAGTGGTGGTAACGCCATGTTGTTGGTGTTGATTGGGTTTTGTTTTGTTGTAGTTTTTAACTTTATTTTGGTTCACTTGTAAGTTTTTTTGATATTGTATTAAGTGCTTCACTGTCCTTGGTGATTCACTATCTCCGCTTACTTCAGTTCACTTAATTTTAGTTTTGCAAATCGTATGTGCTCGTAACACATAGGTTCTTTGGCGGATTTCACAATTTTATTAACGATTCCGGGATTACGTGATCACAGTAATTAGAAATTACACAAGCTGACCATTACCGAAATATAGGTGTTAATTTTAAACGAAATCCTACCGACTGCGCCAGTTAAATATCCGCAACTCGATTTTAAGTTTTTTAACAAAGACTTTTATTTTACAACTTAAATATCTTTATGTCACAAGATTTAAATGAATTCCCCGACTTGACTTTCGGTCTGCTTGTCTCAAACGGAACTGATCTCTCTGCTGCTGGCTAGTTTCCATGAGCCCTTCTCTTGGAACTCCCGACTCTGGCTTCGGGCGTTTCTTTCCTCGGCTGCATCTTCGTGTCGGTGGCGTACGTGCCTGGATCGATATTTGGGGATGCGTCGGCTTTGATGAAAGGCATCCACTGCTGGCGATCGGTGTTGCATTACATGACGGAGCTAGGAATGTGATACTCCTTGGTTTTATGTCTAGCTTTGATTGGTCCTCATGAGTGGCGTGATTCTAAAGAATCGATTTCTCGAGAGTGGCGTGATTCTAATGTTGCTGAAACAATGTGGTCCATTGTTTATATTATGGGGGGCCCTAGCTTGGAGTATGGGAAGAAACAGTTATTGATTCTTGAGTGGGGTCCTGTTACTTGTGTGGATGGGGTGGATGAATTGTACATAAACATAATGTGTATGGGATGTGGGGAATTATGGATATGTCACTATATATATAAATTGTCTTTTTAAGAATACATAACTCGTATACATATATAGTAAAAGCTAAAAATAAAATAACTTCATTAGATTACGTTATTTTTCAAAAGGAGGGAGATGTAGTATGCTCATATTAAAGTAAAGTAAAGTATTCATTATTTCGAATACCCACTGTACCGACGGTACTTAAAGAATACACACTGTAACACTTTGTTTCAGTGTTTACGTAACAATAAAGTCCCAGACATTCTGGGTGATCGTATTACGATTCACTCAAGAATGCCTCGAGCGACCCAAGTGCAGCGTCAGCATGTTCCCATGACTTGACGGCACTAATATACATGCATACACACATATATCTTCCCTCGCGCTCTCGCTGCCAACAGCGCTGAGCATATTCACACATATACATACTAACATGTAAGAGATAAGAACACATAGTTCTGCCGCTCCGCTGCCGGCGTCACTGGCAGCGCAGCTCCGCTGCTTTTGGCTTACAAAAGCCCAAAACACAATTGTAAAATTGAGAACATAAAACACAATAAAACAGATCGGAGGGTTGAGCCCCAACGATCCAACAAAAGAATTGAACATCGTTTTACACTTTACCATGTCTGCAAAAATTTTGTTTGTGAATCTTTGAAACACCGCCGATGCATTTCGTAACCCGAACGGCATCCTCAACCATCCTCGTGAACGATGTGTATTTAACTGAATCTTTATGCATAAATACTTGGAAGTATCCATTCTTCAGGTCTAACTTGGTGAAAAGACTTTTCCCTGACAGTTTATCTAGTAGGTCGTCTATAAGAGGTGTTGGGTAATTGTCCTTTATCATTCCTTTATTAAGTGTGCGATAATCGACGCACAGTCTCAACTCTCCCGAATTCTTTTTTACCAGTACTATAGGCGAAACGTATTCTGACTCACTGGTTCTGATGTAACCTTTTTCTGTGTAATCGTCTATCATTTTCTGTACTTGGGCTTTTTCGCTATACGACAGTCTTCTAGGTGGGCAATGAAACGGTTTTTCGTGTTCGAAATTCAACTTCATTTCCCACTTGGTTTGTGGTAAGTTTGGTCTTTCTGCGTTTACATACGCTGTCCTAAACATGTATTTAAGTCGTCCTGCGAGTTCTTGGCTACAATCTGTCCCTACTTTCAACTCCCAATCGTTTTCTTTGTCTGGATACTGGCTTGGTAGTTCGTTGAAATTGGCTTTTACGCTCTCGCAGGTATCGCTGTCTTCCAGACACTCAACCATTGCAGAACACTCATTTTCTACCTTGCCTTCACTTTCTACTTCATGCTCGTTCTCTTTACCACCCTCATCTTTTACTTCACACTCATATTCTCCTAAACGCTCATTCTCTATTCCACACTCATTTTTTTCTAAACACTTGTAAGATATGAATATCAGTTTATAAGATTTGAATATTAGTTTAAGATTTACTCATCGATAGTATTATAAGAAATACCAATGTACTCGATATATCGATACTTGTCCTCGACAAGTATCGATATGCCAACACACATTCATTCATATACGACGATCAAGAAAGAAGAACATATAATAAAAACCGTGCGATTAAAAGTTTACATATCAAGTGTGGGGTTTGCCCAAAAAAAAAAAAAAAAAAAAAAAAACTCTGCGATGAACTATGCAGACATAAGAGCGAAAACCAAAAGTGAACTTAGCGACATATTGCGTAGGCAAAACGTATATTTTGATCAAGATACCAACATACACCAATTACGTACAGCAGTGAAAAAAATCATGGAAGACACGCATGAGCTTGGAAATACGGCGCCAAGCGCAGACGAGACTATGCAGGCAGACATTTTTGCAGTCCCGGTTGAGCGCGAGATAGATAGAGACAACCGTAGTGCACAACACGCAGTAAAAGCGGCGCCAGAAGAATATGGTGAAAATGTGCAGAAGGCTCGAGAAGCATTCATGCCGCGACAAGACAACGCTTGTTCGAAATTGACCATGCGATCAGATGAGTACGAAGAAGAATCGCGCCGTTTGCAGCAGTTGGAACAATTGTACGTTTCTCGCAAGCGCTTAGCTGATCTCAAATTAAGCATATTGAAAACGGAGAAAGAGGCTATGGAGTTGGAAACGCCGAGAGATTGCATCGACTTGACACACATTGAGGCGTTGATGCGTCCATTTTCTGGAGATGACGACCAGGCTGTAACCAGTTGGATAAGTAACTTTGAGGACATTATGAATTTCCATGGTGTATCCGAGTCAAAATGCTGGATATTAGCGAAGCGGCTGCTAGGCGGATCGGCGAAGGCGTACATCGACCATGTGGCGCCTTTGACTTGGCAATTGATGCGAGCAGAATTGCTCAACGTCTTTGAGCAGAAAGTGACAGCGTGGGACATTGGAAAGCGACTGGAGGCACGGAAAATTGCAAATAATGAAAGCGCATTGCAATATTTCGTCGCAATGTGCAGCATAGCGTCGCAAGCAGACATGGCCACGAGCGATGTGGTCAAATTCATCGTAGAGGGACTGCAGGACAAGACGGGCATGGCAGAATCCATGCTATATTGCAGCACACTCAACGAGTTGCGTGACAAGATGGTCACCTATGATAAGGTCAGAAGAGCTCCTGGTCTTAACATAAGACTATATGATAAGTTAGACGGTAATCAATCAGAAAGAAGCGAGCTAATCAAACGTTCTAATCCATTTAAAAATCAGACACAAGAAAACTCAAGGAATGACAAAATGGTCATCGAGAATATGAATCAAGGCGACGAATTCAGTAACTTTTGTGCGTCGGTAGAGATTGATGAAGAGGAACATATTAACGTAGATTTCGAATTTGGCCCCACTATTGCAGAAAAGTGTAGGGAAGTTATTAAGACATACTATTTACACAAAGAATTTGACTTTAAAGCACCACCAAAGTATCAGATGCAGATTCGTGTAACAGAAACAACACCATTTCATTGTACTCCGCGTCGTTTATCCTACCATGAGAGAGAGAAAGTAACTGAAATAGTAGATGATCTGTTAGAAAAGAAAGTAATCCGTCATAGTGAGTCTCCTTATGCTTCCCCGTTGGTCCTAGTAAAAAAAAAATCAGGAGAACTTCGAATGTGTGTCGATTACCGTGGTCTGAACAAACGAATTGTTAAAGATAATTTCCCATTGCCCCTTATTGAGGACTGTCTTGAGTTTTTAGAAAACAAGTGCTGTTTTTCCATTATAGATTTGAAAAGTGGGTATCATCAAATAGGCGTAGAAGAAAAATCAGTTCCGTATACATCGTTTGTGACACCGCAAGGACATTATGAGTACTTGAGAATGCACTTTGGGTTAAAAAATGGATCCGCTATTTTTCAAAGATTTATTTCGGAGCTCTTGAGAGACTTTATTAGGAACAAAAGCATTGTAGTGTACATGGATGATATATTAGTAGCGACTAAAACAGTTGAAGAACACATGGATATATTAAAAAGACTATGCATTCGGTTTAGCGAGCAAAATTTAGAGATAAATTTAAAAAAGTGTAGGTTTGTCAATCGAAACATCGATTTCCTGGGGTATAAAGTTAATCAAAACGGAATAGTTCCTAGTGATTCCCATATTGAGGCCTTGAAAAAATACCCAGTCCCTCAAAATGTAAAAGCACTGCACTCATGCTTGGGATTCTTTTCGTATTTTCGACGTTTCATGTTGTCATTTGCGACGACAGCTTGGTGCAGTTGTTAAAAGAAGGTGGTCCGTTTCCCATGAATAGAGAACAGGTGAAGACGTTTGAAACTCTTAAGAAAACGTTGGCAAATCCTCCGGTATTAGCCATTTTTAGCCCAAATAGAGAAACGGAATTACATACAGACGCAAGTTCATACGGCTATGGCGCAATACTGATGCAAAGACAAGATGATGGGAAGATGCACCCTGTGTCCTATTATTCTGGCAAAACAACAGAAAGAGAATCACGTTATCATAGTTTCGAACTAGAGACATTAACTATAATTTATGCATTGAGGCGTTTTAGAGCATATTTGGAGCATAGGTCCTTCAAAATAATCACGGATTGTAATTCGTTAGTACAGACGTTAACCAGAAAGTCAATTAGTCCTAAGATAGCACGGTGGTCCCTAGAGTTAGAGAACTATGATTACTCCATTATGCACAGACCTGGGGCCAGTATGGCGCACGTTGATGCGCTGAGCAGACAAGATCAAGTGACGAATATGTTAGAGGATGGTTATAGAGTCAAATACGGTTTAGAAAAGTCTAATTTAGAAAAAGATGAGAGTAGAAAGCAATATACAAGGAATAGTGTAAGTAGAGACAACCCTGGTAGTGAGCATAGAGGTACCGTAGAGAACCCTGTGATTAAGTGTAGAGAATTAAATATCAGTAGAGAGCGTAGTAGTACAGTAGAGAACCCTGCGATTGAGTGTGGAGAATCAAGTGCAGTAGGAAGTAGATTGGGAAATAGGTGGAAGTCTGATGATAGAGAGAACCTTGGTAGTGATTGTAGAGATAACATAGAGAATAGTGAATAAAGGGAAGAGGATGGATCGAAGATTGAAATTAGAGATTTGTGCCAATGTAGAGGAAGCGTTAACGATGTGGTGGGGGGAGTAAAGTACATTAGTAGTAGGAATTCAGATAAAGTGAAAAAATGTGTTGAGGATACAGTAGAGAGGGACAAGTTAGAGTTTCAGGAGGAAAGATTACTAAAATCATTGATAGTTGGGGTAGTAGGTGCAACGCCAGAAGATGTTGATTTGATATTGCAAACAGAACAGATGCGAGACAAGGAAGTAGTTAGGATTCGAAAAATGCTAGAGGATGGAATTGAAGTAGATTTTGAAATGATAGATGGTATTGTTTACAAGAGGAGTTGTGAAAACAAACTATGTTTCTATGTACCAATGTGTATGGAAGAGCAGTTGATAAGGCGGTCACACGAAAAACTAGGACATCTGGCTGCAGAGAAGTGCGTGAGTGACCTTTTGAGGACCTACTGGTTTCCGTCAATGAGAAGTAAAGTGGCAAGGTTCATCAGAAACTGTCTACCGTGTATACTACACTCGATGCCTAAAACAATCCATAACAGAACGCTCCATAGTATCCCAAAGTCGTGTGTTCCTTTTCATACCCTACATGTTGATCATTTGGGTCCATTGTCCTCCTCGTCACGTGCCCATGAACGGGACTCGAACTTGCGACGGAGCAACAGTTTGCTTTCCTTGGGATGGAAAGTGTCTTCCATGACGTTCAACAACTGATCGATTGGCAACGACATGTGCTCCGGACTCGAATGCAGCCACACCAATGCGTTGTCCTTAAGCTTCGACATTAGCAGCATTAGTAGCTTCTCATCCTTCAGTTTGTTCACTTTTGCGACGGCCTTAAACTGCGCGATCCAAGTTGTGACGTCATCGTTGTTTCCAGAAATGTTGCCATGATATGTTGGCAACATGTCTTTGGCGGCATTTAGCAACATGACGCCAGCGTCATTGTTGGCGGCTGGTGTTGTGTTCTCTCCTCTCCCTTCCTTCTCCCTCTCGCTCTGCAGCTTCAGCAGCTCGATTTGCAATTTTAACATTTCAACCTCTGCTCGATATTCGCCGTGGTCCAGGCGCTTGCGGTGCTTTTTCGTTCTTCTCTTTGCGTTCGCTCTTCGTCGAGTCTTGATCTGCGGCTGCCTCATCTTCCCTCTCGTTCTCGCATGTTTCGGCTGCCGGTGGTCCCTGTCCCCGCAGCTCTACTGGTATTTCGTTAAGTCTCGCTGCCATGGCAGCTTTGCTTCCACCTTTTGGTAGATTGAGGGACTCCAGCCATCCGCGCAGCTGGGCGGCCGAGAAGTCCTCCGTGCCGACCAAGTCCGACGTGTTTTTTTTTCCAGCAATGGCGTCTTGACGGACGAGAAAAGAAAAATTTTCGCTATTTTTCACTGGCGGCGGTTGATCCTATCCCACTTCTGAAATTGTAGGCCGTCTAACCCGGGAATTGTAGTGACCAATATCGGTGCGTGAGTGAACTGTCTAGGTATAAAAACACAAGTCCGGCGATTTGATATAACTCTTTTTTATTAGCTGCGCGTCTGTCTCTCACAATCGCCATTTACAAAGTGAACTTACTCTATTATCGATGTTTCTTGTCCGATATCTCACTATTGGTATTTCCCGCCGAGTGTATCGATGGTGCGGTAAATACCAATGCGCGCTGTATGCTATTTTAAATACTAGTTGAATGCCTCACTAATTATTACCTTGCTACACACTTTTACTCTATTTAAGAATTCATATACAAAAAACAATATAATATAACGAGGGGGAACGTTGTGAGTTGCTGCGGACACCGCAACTCTACAGTTATACCCGATACTAAGTCAGTATGGCTCTCCTCCGGCAGACGCCGCTAATATTAAACGACACGACAAAGAATGCGTGCGAGAGAGACAGAAAATCAGTCTGAGCGTGACGTCGGGCGCTGCGTAGCCAATGCAAATTGATTTGTTCCTTTTGGCTACAAAAATTATCTGATCTGATCCAAATTCAGCAACCGGATAGATATAGTCATTCTCTATGATTCTGCAATATTGTGGATGCAACAGATTTTCGTCCTTTGTGGGGGCGGATGGGGGTGGGGCGAAATTCTGAGATATACGTTTTATAGTGACATCTTAAAGGAGTGTGTGTACCAAATTTGGTTACTCTAGCCTTAATAGTCTCTGAGATTTGTGGTTGCCTCAGATTTTCGTCCTTTGCGGGGGCGGAAGGGGGTGTGGCGAAATTTTGACATAAAACGGTCAAGGTCCGATATCACAGGAGTGTGGATACCAAATTTGGTTGCTCTAGCTCTTATGGGTTCTGAGATCCTTGAACTCATATTTTGCAATTGGCAAAACCGACTATGAAACCTGTGTGTTAGAGTGAGACAGAGCGAGAAAGAGTGAAATTGTTTTCGTGATTCTGGCTGTAATAATTATACGATCTGGTTCAGATTTTGCACTCTAGAAGATATTGTAAAGTAGTGATCCTAGGCTGGGGTCAGTCTCAGTCTGCCCAGGGTCACCTACAGTTTATTTGTAAGTTGCTGAGACGTTGCGACTGGGGGGGGGGGAGGCGGGGCGTTGGCGCAGGGATCGCCGCGCCGCCGTCAACGCCGGGGCCTTCGGGAGAAATTAGGGGGGGAAAGCGGGCGTTGGGCCGGGCGGCGCGAAACTCACCCGAGACGCTGCACTCCCCGACTTCAGCAGGGTAAAACCCCTGTTGCCAAGGTCGAGGTGGGCCGCGGGTCCGGGGAGGTGAAGGAAAAGGATAAGGGGGGGGCGCCTCTGTCGAAACGCGTACCACTTCTCACTCCGGCAGGGTAAAACCCTGTTGCCAGAGTCAGAGCGGGAGCGTAGTGACCGAAAACAGTCAGGAAAACGGAAGGGGAGGGGGTGGAGAGATGACCACAGTCGGTGGTCCGACCAGAGAAAACAAATGGAAGCCAAAGAGTTCTTAATTATATGATCGAAGTTTTATTGGATTGATTCCCCTTGCACTCCCTTCTACTCCTACTACTACCTTGGCCATCGGCCAGCTCACCCGCGGATCCGGCGCCTGTGTTCCTGCAGCTCGTCCATGCTTTTCCTTTCCTCTCTGGCGCGCGGCCGTTCAACACTTTTTCTTTATCTCTTCACTGTCCGCGACGTTCCGTCTTCGCTCGCTGCCAAAAATCGACTCCCTCTCTCGCCACGGTCGCTCGACGTTCTCCCCACGCCTAGCGCTCGTTTTCGGGCACGTTGATGCGCTGAGCAGACAAGATCAAGTGACGAATATGTTAGAGGATGGTTATAGAGTCAAATACGGTTTAGAAAAGTCTAATTTAGAAAAAGATGAGAGTAGAAAGCAATATACAAGGAATAGTGTAAGTAGAGACAACCCTGGTAGTGAGCATAGAGGTACCGTAGAGAACCCTGTGATTAAGTGTAGAGAATTAAATATCAGTAGAGAGCGTAGTAGTACAGTAGAGAACCCTGCGATTGAGTGTGGAGAATCAAGTGCAGTAGGAAGTAGATTGGGAAATAGGTGGAAGTCTGATGATAGAGAGAACCTTGGTAGTGATTGTAGAGATAACATAGAGAATAGTGAATAAAGGGAAGAGGATGGATCGAAGATTGAAATTAGAGATTTGTGCCAATGTAGAGGAAGCGTTAACGATGTGGTGGGGGGAGTAAAGTACATTAGTAGTAGGAATTCAGATAAAGTGAAAAAATGTGTTGAGGATACAGTAGAGAGGGACAAGTTAGAGTTTCAGGAGGAAAGATTACTAAAATCATTGATAGTTGGGGTAGTAGGTGCAACGCCAGAAGATGTTGATTTGATATTGCAAACAGAACAGATGCGAGACAAGGAAGTAGTTAGGATTCGAAAAATGCTAGAGGATGGAATTGAAGTAGATTTTGAAATGATAGATGGTATTGTTTACAAGAGGAGTTGTGAAAACAAACTATGTTTCTATGTACCAATGTGTATGGAAGAGCAGTTGATAAGGCGGTCACACGAAAAACTAGGACATCTGGCTGCAGAGAAGTGCGTGAGTGACCTTTTGAGGACCTACTGGTTTCCGTCAATGAGAAGTAAAGTGGCAAGGTTCATCAGAAACTGTCTACCGTGTATACTACACTCGATGCCTAAAACAATCCATAACAGAACGCTCCATAGTATCCCAAAGTCGTGTGTTCCTTTTCGTACCCTACATGTTGATCATTTGGGTCCATTGCCGAGTATTAGATCTAAGCGAAAACACCTCCTTGTGGTAATAGATGCATTCACTAAGTTTGTCAAATTGTTCCCGGTTAATAGTACCAGCACGCGGGAAGCGAAGGATGCCTTAAGTAAATATTTTGATTTCTATAGTCGCCCTACTAGGATAATATCAGATCGTGGGACCTGTTTCACCTCGTTAGAGTTCTCTAGTTTTCTGCAGGAGAGAGGGATAGAGCACATTAAGGTAGCTACAGGTGCACCGCAGGCGAATGGCCAAGTGGAGCGGGTGAATCGTGTTCTTACTCCTATGTTAGGAAAACTGTCAGAGCCCCTTGGGCAAGCCGATTGGTATAGGTTGATGAGCAAGGTAGAGCACGCCATTAATAACTCCGTTAACAGCAGTACGAAAAAGACACCTAGCACATTGTTATTTGGAATACCCCAGAAAGGACCCGTTGTAGATGAATTAACCGAATACCTAGAGGAGAAGTTAGCGTCAGAACTTAGAGAGTTGGAAACTATAAGAGAAATAGCAAGTGAGAACATACGGTTGTCGCAAAAAAGAAATGAGAAGATGTATGCCCATAAACATAGAGCCCCATTAAAGTATGAACCTGGTGACTATGTAGCAGTCCGGCATGTGGACACAACACCGGGAATCAATAAGAAGTTCGCACCAAAGTATCGAGGACCGTACAGGATCAATAGAGTTTTGGATAATGATCGTTATGAGGTTGTCGACATTGAGGACTGTCAGTTGACGCAAATGCCATTCCGAAGTATACTAGAACCAGCAAGGCTTAAACCCTGGGTAGAGTGTAAGGATAAAACCATGGTCTCATGTTGTTAATCGATGAAATAGTATGTTAAGTAAGACAATACCGAATAAGAAATGTTTAACCAACTGTATGCCTTAGTGTGTAGATCGTGGGCGATCTGTAGTCAGGTTGCCCGAATGTAAGATATGAATATCAGTTTATAAGATTTGAATATTAGTTTAAGATTTACTCATCGATAGTATTATAAGAAATACCAATGTACTCGATATATCGATACTTGTCCTCGACAAGTATCGATATGCCAACACACATTCATTCATATACGACGATCAAGAAAGAAGAACATATAATAAAAACCGTGCGATTAAAAGTTTACACACTCATTTTTTATGTCACACTCACTTTCTTCTAAACGCAAATTTTCTCCTAAACACTCATTTTTTATTTCACACTCATTTTCTTCTAAACACTCATTTTTTATTTCACACTCATTTTCTTCTAAACACTCATTTTCTCCTAAACACTCATTTTTTATTTCACACTCGTTTTTTGTCTCACTCTCCTTCTCCTTGCAAATGTCACTTACAATTTTAAATTTGCATAAATTCATAAAATCCCTACCTAACACAGCCTCATAGCCCATCGACTCGTCTGCCACTACTAGTAATTCAAAGTTTATTCGATTTTTGTTAATAATTACAAAACTGGGTATTTTACCAAAGATGTTAAGTTTGCTATTGTTTAGTCCAACATAAGCGTAATCCGCATTTTTATTCAAAATAAATTCAATTTCTCTGTTTTTCTTGTCTTTGTTAAACTTATATAAACATAAATCATCTTCTTTGATTTCATTTGAACTGAATCGTGAGCGCTCTTCCGCTTTATTTAGTTTATTTTCCGACTGGTGCTCTAGACATGATAACTTTATAAAACTTATTGGGCTCCCTGAGTCGATGAGGCAATCTAAGGACAAGCATTTATTATTGTAATTGCTAATGTATATATTAAATTTGTATATGTAATCGTTATGTACCTTGCTCTTCTTTTCGTCACAGTGTGACACCTGGTGACTCATGCTGCCGCATCCGTAGCACGCTCCTCTTTCGCGCTTGGGCTTGCGGCACTCCCCTGCCACGTGGCCCAAAGAGTTGCAGTTGTAGCAGCGAATGGGTGTTGGCTATGCTCCAGTGTTTGCCCACTCAGTTGAACCGTACTTCTTTGGCAGCATGATCTTCTCGAACGCCTTGAGTAGTTGATGTGGAGCACCAAAGCACTGCATGTGGGCTTGCCTACGCAGGCCTACGTCTGGGATACCTTCGATGACTCCGTCAATAAACTCCTCGTCGTCAATGACTATGCGGGATGCCAGCGACACTTTGGCGTTGAAGTAATCGAGAACTCCTCGTCACGTGCCCATGAACGGGACTCGAACTTGCGACGGAGCAACAGTTTGCTTTCCTTGGGATGGAAAGTGTCTTCCATGACGTTCAACAACTGATCGATTGGCAACGACATGTGCTCCGGACTCGAATGCAGCCACACCAATGCGTTGTCCTTAAGCTTCGACATTAGCAGCATTAGTAGCTTCTCATCCTTCAGTTTGTTCACTTTTGCGACGGCCTTAAACTGCGCGATCCAAGTTGTGACGTCATCGTTGTTTCCAGAAATGTTGCCATGATATGTTGGCTGGTGTTGTGTTCTCTCCTCTCCCTTCCTTCTCCCTCTCGCTCTGCAGCTTCAGCAGCTCGATTTGCAATTTTAACATTTCAACCTCTGCTCGATATTCGCCGTGGTCCAGGCGCTTGCGGTGCTTTTTCGTTCTTCTCTTTGCGTTCGCTCTTCGTCGAGTCTTGATCTGCGGCTGCCTCATCTTCCCTCTCGTTCTCGCATGTTTCGGCTGCCGGTGGTCCCTGTCCCCGCAGCTCTACTGGTATTTCGTTAAGTCTCGCTGCCATGGCAGCTTTGCTTCCACCTTTTGGTAGATTGAGGGACTCCAGCCATCCGCGCAGCTGGGCGGCCGAGAAGTCCTCCGTGCCGACCAAGTCCGACGTGTTTTTTTTTTCCAGCAATGGCGTCTTGACGGACGAGAAAAGAAAAATTTTCGCTATTTTTCACTGGCGGCGGTTGATCCTATCCCACATCTGAAATTGTAGGCCGTCTAACCCGGGAATTGTAGTGACCAATATCGGTGCGTGAGTGAACTGTCTAGGTATAAAAACACAAGTCCGGCGATTTGATATAACTCTTTTTTATTAGCTGCGCGTCTGTCTCTCACAATCGCCATTTACAAAGTGAACTTACTCTATTATCGATGTTTCTTGTCCGATATCTCACTATTGGTATTTCCCGCCGAGTGTATCGATGGTGCGGTAAATACCAATGCGCGCTGTATGCTATTTTAAATACTAGTTGAATGCCTCACTAATTATTACCTTGCTACACACTTTTACTCTATTTAAGAATTCATATACAAAAAACAATATAATATAACGAGGGGGAACGTTGTGAGTTGCTGCGGACACCGCAACTCTACAGTTATACCCGATACTAAGTCAGTATGGCTCTCCTCCGGCAGACGCCGCTAATATTAAACGACACGACAAAGAATGCGTGCGAGAGAGACAGAAAATCAGTCTGAGCGTGACGTCGGGCGCTGCGTAGCCAATGCAAATTGATTTGTTCCTTTTGGCTACAAAAATTATCTGATCTGATCCAAATTCAGCAACCGGATAGATATAGTCATTCTCTATGATTCTGCAATATTGTGGATGCAACAGATTTTCGTCCTTTGTGGGGGCGGATGGGGGTGGGGCGAAATTCTGAGATATACGTTTTATAGTGACATCTTAAAGGAGTGTGTGTACCAAATTTGGTTACTCTAGCCTTAATAGTCTCTGAGATTTGTGGTTGCCTCAGATTTTCGTCCTTTGCGGGGGCGGAAGGGGGTGTGGCGAAATTTTGACATAAAACGGTCAAGGTCCGATATCACAGGAGTGTGGATACCAAATTTGGTTGCTCTAGCTCTTATGGGTTCTGAGATCCTTGAACTCATATTTTGCAATTGGCAAAACCGACTATGAAACCTGTGTGTTAGAGTGAGACAGAGCGAGAAAGAGTGAAATTGTTTTCGTGATTCTGGCTGTAATAATTATACGATCTGGTTCAGATTTTGCACTCTAGAAGATATTGTAAAGTAGTGATCCTAGGCTGGGGTCAGTCTCAGTCTGCCCAGGGTCACCTACAGTTTATTTGTAAGTTGCTGAGACGTTGCGACTGGGGGGGGGAGGCGGGTCGTTGGCGCAGGGATCGCCGCGCCGCCGTCAACGACGGGGCCTTCGGGAGAAATTAGGGGGGGCAAGCGGGCGTTGGGCCGGGCGGCGCGAAACTCACCCGAGACGCTGCACTCCCCGACTTCAGCAGGGTAAAACCCCTGTTGCCAAGGTCGAGGTGGGCCGCGGGTCCGGGGAGGTGAAGGAAAAGGATAAGGGGGGGGGCGCCTCTGTCGAAACGCGTACCACTTCTCACTCCGGCAGGGTAAAACCCTGTTGCCAGAGTCAGAGCGGGAGCGTAGTGACCGAAAACAGTCAGGAAAACGGAAGGGGAGGGGGTGGAGAGATGACCACAGTCGGTGGTCCGACCAGAGAAAACAAATGGAAGCCAAAGAGTTCTTAATTATATGATCGAAGTTTTATTGGATTGATTCCCCTTGCACTCCCTTCTACTCCTACTACTACCTTGGCCATCGGCCAGCTCACCCGCGGATCCGGCGCCTGTGTTCCTGCAGCTCGTCCATGCTTTTCCTTTCCTCTCTGGCGCGCGGCCGTTCAACACTTTTTCTTTATCTCTTCACTGTCCGCGACGTTCCGTCTTCGCTCGCTGCCAAAAATCGACTCCCTCTCTCGCCACGGTCGCTCGACGTTCTCCCCACGCCTAGCGCTCGTTTTCGGGCCAACGGGACTTTCTCGAAAGAGATCCGCTCTGCTGCCGGCTGAGCATGGCTCTCTCTCCTCGCTGTCTTCTTTGCGGTTGTTCCGTGTGAGCTGGCCGTTTGGCGGGATTTCGGCTATGCAAAACTTAACTAGCTTATTTACTACCATAGCATATGATTGTGACTAATACAAATCTCGCTCCATTGCGACTTACTATATCTTCAGGTTGTCTGATGGCGTCCAGATCGCAGACGGCCGGTAGCTCTGCGTCTTCGGTGGCGATGTCTTCGGGACGCAGGATGGCGTCAAAGTTGCTGGCGGCCGGTAGTCCTGCATCTTCGGGGGCGATGTCTTCGGGACGCAGGATGGCGTCAAAGTTGCTGACGGCCGGTAGTCCTGCATCTTCGGGGGCGATGTCCAACCCGTCTATCCGTTCGAGAAGGTTGAGCGTATCAAGGGCCCCGAAGAGTGCCGGAAGCGGTGGCTCTTCCCAGCGGAGCATCTCTTTTTCGAACTCCGTCGGCTCGAATTGCTGGCGGTATCCGCGTGCGGTGGCACCTGGCAGCCCGTCAGGGATAGTGATGGCCTCTGCCCCCTCGTCGGGGCTCGGACCCGGAGCGGTGAAGTCGGCTGCTTCTCCTACGGTGGCGTGTCCAGGGCCCTGCGCGTGCTCTTCGGCGACCTGGTCGGGGTTGACCTGGCTGGGGCCCTGAGCGTGGGTGAACGTGGCTCTGGCGACGTTGCCAGGGCTTGGGTCCCTGGCGTTGGTGGCCACGTCTCCTGTAATATTGACGTGATCGGGGTCTGAATCGTGCCCCTCGATGATCTGGTCGATGCGTGGCCAGCTTACGACGTCGCCGCATAAATTTTCCCAGCTGAGGACCTCTGGGTGGACTTGGCATTCTCGCGGAGTGGGGCGAAGAATCAGTTCCTCGATGATCTCCCAGTCGACTGGGGGCTCCGGCCTGGCTTTTGTCGTAGTTCTCCGTCGGCGGGGGTCTCTCGCATTCGATGAGCTGTGAATAGGAATGGACTTGTTGACTACAGGCAAGAAATACTTTGATACTCTATGAGTGCGGCGGAGCGGTTATAGACTTAATGAGAATCTCCAAAATGTCGGCCTTGGTTGGTCCCTTCGGTACAATCACGGTTGCGGTTTGCCCTTGAAGGAACAGCCACGCCCGCTTCGTTCGGTGCGTCGTTCTTCGAAGGATATCCGGGTCCCGGAAGCGGATGTGTCCAGGAGAAGCGGCCACGCACGCCTCGTTCGGTGCGTCGTTCCTCGCAAGATATCCGGGTTCCTGAAGCGGATGGGTCCAGGAGAAGCAGCCACGCACGCCTCGTTCGGTGCGTCGTTCCTCGCAAGATATCCGGGTTCCTGAAGCGGATGTGTCCAGGAGAAGCGGCCACGCACGCCTCGTTCGGTGCGTCGTTCCTCGCGAGATATCCGGGTTCCTGATTGGTTTCGTCTCTGTGTATCCGGGGTGTCAGCATCGTCGTGGCGGTTTGAGTAGATCTGCGTTGTAATCAAGATTGCTGTATATTGGTTCGGTCAGGGTCGTCTTCACTGTCCGTCCTGATCTGGTCGGTCTTTTCGTCATCTTCGTCGATGGTCGGGTAGAACGCCTTCAGGTCGCTCAAACTGGCTGATCGCTGCTTACGTCCGTTTAGAACCTGTAATCGGACGAGATTCGGAGAGAGAAACTTGGTCACCCGGTATGGTCCCTCGAATTTCGAGGCCAACTTGGAGGCGAAGCCTTCGGCTGCTTTGGACAGAGTGTGGCGACGTAACATCACTTGGGATCCAATAGCCGGTTTCCATTCCCTACGGCGGAGGTTGTAATGTCGTTTTTGCTCCTCTGATGCTTTGTCGCAGTTTGTTTTTACGATTTCGAACACCTCTCTCATCTGTCGTGCTCTGGTCTCCGGGTCGGCGATGCTAGTTCCCGTTCCTGGCGTAACCTCGTCATACAAGGCGCCTGGCAGTCTGGGCTCGCGACCTTGGATCAAAAACGCGGGGCTGAATCGCGTCGAATCGGACACGCTTGAATTGATCGCGAGCGTGATTTCTGGCAAGAGCTCGTCCCAAGTGTTCTGTTTTCCGTCGATGTATTGCGCCACCATCGTTTTAATTGTTCTGTTCGCGCGTTCTGTTGGATTTTGTTGGGGAGTGTACGGGGCAGTATGCTGAAGTTCCATCCCTAGTCTTTTGCAGAATCCTTTGAACGATCGGCTGGTAAACTGTGCCCCATTGTCGCAAACGAAGGTACGAGGGGTACCAAAGCGGCTTAGGATTCTTTCTCGGAATGATCTTTCCAGGTGTGGCGTAGTTGCCTTGCGTAGAGGCACCAGTTCGACCCACTTACTAAATGCGTCGAAGAAAACCAGGAGGACGGTGTTTCCATGTTTGGAGCGGGGCAACGGCCCAACAAAGTCGGCGCATAACACGCTGAAGGGTTCGTCAACTTGTCTGGTGAACATTTTCCCCGCCGGTTTGAACTGGCTCACCTTGTATTTTTGGCACACTACGCATTGGCAAACGTATCTGGCGACTTCTCGGAACAGGCCTGGCCAGTAGTACTTTTGGGCGACTCGTGTGCTTGTTTTTCGGATTCCTAGATGTCCGGCCGTCGGGTGGTCATGGCATTCTTTTAGTACGCGTCGTCTATGTTCTGCAGCGACGCAGAGTTTCCATGGGGTGGAGTCTTCCTCTTCGGGCACGGTGTGCAGGCGCCGATACAGTTGTCCACTCTCGCTTCGGTAGTCTTCATATTTGCCCGGCTGCTGCCTGATTCTCGCCAACATTTTCCTGATCCACTTGCACTGTGACTCCTCCTCCAGAGCTTGATGTAGTAACTCCAATGGTTGGCGGGAAAGTGCATCTGCTACCACGTTCTGCTTCCCTCGGCGATAGTGAATATCGAATTGATACTGCTGCAGCTCTAAAGCCCAACGTGCTATCCGTCCAGTGGGGTTGTCGATCGAGTTGATCCATTTGAGGGCGAGATGGTCCGTGATCACGTCAAATCGGTATCCTTCCAAGTAACAGCGCAGCTTGCGGATTGCCCACACTATTGCCAAGCATTCCTTCTCAGTAACGGAGTAGTTCTCCTCGGCTTTGGACAAGCGTCGACTCGCGTAGGCTATTACTCGTTCCTCGAACCTTATCTTTTGTGTAAGGACGGCTCCTAATCCTTGTTCGCTAGCGTCGGTTTGCAATGAGAATTTTTCAGAAAAATCAGGGCAGGCGAGGACCGGCGCTTCAGTTAACCTGATCTTCAACTCCTCGAAGGCTTTTTCCTGTTCTTCCGACCATTTCCATTGCCGATCTTTCCTTAACAACGCAGTCATGGGTTCTACTATTTCGGAAAAGTTGGGTACAAACCGCCGGTACCAGGAGGCCATACCGATGCATCGGCGAAGTTCCTTGACACCTGCCGGGGGTTTCAGGTTGCGCACTGCGGCGATCTTGTCAGGATCTGTGTGTATGCCGTTCCCGCTGATGACGTGTCCTAAATATTTCAGTCTGCGTTTGAAGAAGCTGCATTTGTCCTTGTTGAGTCGAAGATTAGCCTTGCGCAGCCGCTGTAGAACTGTCCCAAGATGCCGCATGTGGGCCTCCACGGTGTGCCCGATGACGATAATGTCATCAAGATAGGCGAATGCGTGTGGTTCCATGTCAGGGCCAATCACGCTATCCAGTGCTCGCTGGAAGGTCGCGCCGGCGGAGTGAAGGCCAAAAGGCATCACTTTCCAGTGAAACAATTCGCGGCCCGGCACGGTGAACGCCGTGCACTCGCGGCTGGTTGGGGCAAGAGGAATTTGCCAGTAGCCGCTCTTCAGGTCCAGGGTCGATATGTACCTGGCATCTCTCAGCTGTTCCAATATGTGTTGAATCCTGGGGAGGGGATACGCGTCGGGGATCGAATTGTTTCAGTTCCTGTTGCAACCATTCGGTGATCCAGGGTTCCAGGGGTTCGTCGTCTTCGGGCTCGAATCCAGGGGTCAAAACGTCGGGCAATTGGGATATACTCACGGTGGCCACTGTTGCTCCTTGTGTCCGTTGCCGTTCCCTGGTGTGCCTACGGCGGGGCCCGTTGTCGCCGATGCCGGGTTCGAATCGCACTCGTTTCTTGGATCGCTGCTGTACCTCGTGTACCCGGAAGGGGTTTTTCATCATGGCTCTGTGGTCGAGGCCGGGGAGCGCCGATGTCCATCCGGGTTGGTATCCTGCCGGGGTCGAGACCTCGTCCGAATTCCTAGAATTCCTTGAAGGAACGGCCACGCACGTCTCGTTCGGTACGTCGTTCCTCGCAAGATTTTCCCACCTCACCATCATGGATCCCAGGGGATCGGCCACGCGCTCCTCGTTCGGCACGTCGTTCCTCGTCGGTTCTTGATGTTGGGCGACCCGGTCTCGGCTGAGATTCGTAGGTTGATCCAGGCGGGATGTGGATCCTATGTCTTGAGTCCTGGTATCATGGCTGTGTTTAAATTTCAGGCGCAAGGGGACTCCTCCACACTGCAGGGTCGCGTCTATCCCGCATAGGAAATCCATCCCGAGGAGGACGTCATCCAGCACGTCTTTCATTACTAGCACCGGCATCTTTACTTGTTGATCTCCTAGTCGTATGTCTGCCATCAGCGCCTGAGTCAATTCCCGGAGGGACCCATCCGCCAATCTGATCGTCGTTCGTACCATCGCTATACTCTGTCCGTTGTCCAGCTCCAGGGCTTTGCGTTCGCTAACGAAGCTCCGTGTGGCGCCTGTGTCCAGAGTAGCGAGTAGGTCCTCTCCTTCCATGGTTACTTGCGCGCGAATTCGTCCTCTCTCCAGCCGCAGGGTTCCCTTTACTGCCTCGGGGTGGGAGTGGCGGTCTTCGCCCGGTCCCCTGCCGAGTGAAGCGCCTGTCCGTTTCCCGACGAATTCCTGCGACAGCATTCGATGGTGCGTAGCCCGCGACGGCCGCAGTCCCAGCAGTATAAGACTTGGGGCTGTTTACATTCCCTGGAAAAGTGTCCGGACCCGCCGCAGTTCCTACAAGCATGCTGCACGTCGATTATGGTGTCGGCGTCTTGGAGGATGGTTCCATTCCTGACATCCGGCTGCTGCGAGTCCGTCGACCAATCCCTCACCTGGGTTCTATCGTGCCGGAGATCCTGTGTCCTCGCAGCCGCGTGATTCCTTGGTCCTCGTTGACCAGCCGTTGGCCCTAAAGTTTCCCGGGGATGTGTGTCTCGTGCTTGGTTCGCGTAGCCCGTGAGCTCCGACGGTCCCTTGTTACGCGTCACCTCGAAGTTCACAACCAGTTGCGTTAATTCGGTGAGAGAATCAAAATCTTTTCGCCTCGTAAACAACTGGTATTCCGGGAGCATGTTATCGTATATCCTTTCCAATTCCTGAGCCTCGGTGTATCCCGCGCGCTGCATCATTAGTCGAATGTCCACGAGGTACGTTTTAAACGCTTCTTTTGGTCGTTGAAAATGGGTTCGGATCTCGTCCTCTAGCCGTTGAAAGTACCGGGGAGGCAAAAAAAACTCTGAAAACTCTTTGCGAAAGGTCTCCCATGGTTCTCCACTAAGGCGGCTCGTTCGAAACCAACTCTCGGCCCGACCGGTCAACAACACGAGGATTCCTTGTGATAAGTGTCGTAGATCTATCTTATAAGTGGCTGCCCTCTCTTGCACGTGCTCAAGGAAACTTAACGGATCGCCGGACCCGTCAAACACGATTCCCCAGCGGACCATTTTCTCGGTGATCGCAGCGTTAAAATGCTCCTCGTTCCAGGTGGGCCCCTTCGTTGATGGGTCCTTGCTACCGTGCAGGTTTCTCTGCGCGGCACCGACGTCGATGCCATGGAGTAGGCTCTCTGCCGGCACAGCGGATCCCGACGCCACGATACTACGGCTACTGGCGGGTACGACATCATACGCAGCCGGGGGATGGGGTTGTAGGCTAAGAGGCGCGAGTGTAGAAGGGCGGGGAGAAAGTGGTTTAACCTCTGGAGTCACGGCGACTCCGTACTGGGCCTCCAATTCCTCCAACCGAGAGCGCGCCGTACTTGGTAAATCGGCCGAGTTTGCGAAGGTCGCGAGTCGACGTCTCAACTCTTCGACAGTTCCAGCGCTGTCTAACCCAAGCTCCGCGGTAATCATCTCCAACTCGTTCTTGCGCCTGACCGAAATCCACTTGACTCCCATGTTGAGTTGGTCCGGGTCACTGTTGCTGCACGTGGTCTACGATCAAATGTCTGGGGCGTCGCCCGAGGAGTCGAAAAACGTAGCTAAGGACGCGGCGAAAGACGGGGCTCTGAATCCTTAAACGGCGAGGACGCGTGCGAGGCTATTCGGTGGTGAATTACCGGTGGGCCGTCTTGGTCGGGGACCTGGACACGGGGGCTGGCAATTAACACGCGCTTGTTCAGGGGTACTTTAGTCGTTGGTTTCTGCAGGATTGTTCCGGTTAGAATCCGTTGGTTCGTGTTCAGTTTCGGGGGGAGCGCGAGGTGGACAGAAGACGCGGGATCGCTGTCTTTCGCACGTTGTATGCTGCGGGATAGGGACCACTGTATTTTGCGCGTTGTGTACTGATCTAAGGCGGGGGATCACTCTGTTTCACACGTTGTATGTTGACCGAATGCTGAGGATGACTGTCCCTTGCGTTGTATACAACCCGGCTTATATTGGGTCTGGCTGAACGGCCGAGCCTCTGCCGACGTCGACGTCTCGGGATCGGCCGAGAACACCACGCGAGAGAGCCGCGGGCGAATGGTTAGGTAAATAGTCGAAGATCGGGGGGTGCGGGTAGTATGAGGAAGGGATAATTTCATGTATTATACTCGTGGGTCGTTCGGCACATGCCCGCCGCCGACGCCCAGAACTGTTCTCCGGTCTTCACCCCCTCTCTCCCCACTGAAATGTAACAGAGGTCTGGCTGCCCTTGGCTCTTTCCCCACGGTACCGGGCGCCATGATCCCGCATGGTTTTGCCTGAGTATAACGGGGACCACGGAATTTTCGATCTGCTTTGCGTGCTGCTTCGTCGCTGGTGCTTCGCTTGGATTTTTTTTTTCTCTCTTTCTGCTGGACATGGGAAGGGCATCACTATGCTTTGCTTGGCTGCGGGCTGTACTTTCATTCTGTCGTTTTCCTCTCTCATTTCCTCTTTCCCGTTCTCTCCTCTTCATTTGCCGACGGCTAACGGGGATTGTACAGCTTTTCAGCCACGCTTTGCTCGCTGCTGGCCTGTACCTTCGTATCGTATTTTCTTATTGATACCCTATAAATTTCTCCTCGGTTTGATGCGGCACTACCTACGCGATCTACTTGTGGGTCTTTAGGCCACGAAGGGTGAAATCTCCCCCAGAAAACTATCGTTTGAATTGTCTCGACAGTCCCTGCTCGGGCGCCATCTGTAAAGTAGTGATCATAGGCTGGGGTCAGTCTCAGTCTGCCCAGGGTCACCTACAGTTTATTTGTAAGTTGCTGAGACGTTGAGACTGGGGGGGGGGAGGCGGGTCGTTGGCGCAGGGATCGCCGAGCCGCCGTCAACGACGGGGCCTTCGGGAGAAATTAGGGGGGGGAAAGCGGGCGTTGGGACGGGCGGCGCGAAACTCACCCGAGACGCTGCACTCCCCGACTTCAGCAGGGTAAAACCCCTGTTGCCAAGGTCGAGGTGGGCCGCGGGTCCGGGGAGGTGAAGGAAAAGGATAAGGGGGGGGGGGGCGCCTCTGTCGAAACGCGTACCACTTCTCACTCCGGCAGGGTAAAACCCTGTTGCCAGAGTCAGAGCGGGAGCGTAGTGACCGAAAACAGTCAGGAAAACGGAAGGGGAGGGGGTGGAGAGATGACCACAGTCGGTGGTCCGACCAGAGAAAACAAATGGAAGCCAAAGAGTTCTTAATTATATGATCGAAGTTTTATTGGATTGATTCCCCTTGCACTCCCTTCTACTCCTACTACTACCTTGGCCATCGGCCAGCTCACCCGCGGATCCGGCGCCTGTGTTCCTGCAGCTCGTCCATGCTTCTCCTTTCCTCTCTGGTGCGCGGCCGTTCAACACTTTTTCTTTATCTCTTCACTGTCCGCGACGTTCCGTCTTCGCTCGCTGCCAAAAATCGACTCCCTCTCTCGCCACGGTCGCTCGACGTTCTCCCCACGCCTAGCGCTCGTTTTCGGGCCAACGGGACTTTCTCGAAAGAGATCCGCTCTGCTGCCGGCTGAGCATGGCTCTCTCTCCTCGCTGTCTTCTTTGCGGTTGTTCCGTGTGAGCTGGCCGTTTGGCGGGATTTCGGCTATGCAAAACTTAACTAGCTTATTTACTACCATAGCATATGATTGTGACTAATACAAATCTCGCTCCATTGCGACTTACTATATCTTCAGGTTGTCTTATTATTAATCACTTAACTCTTGTTACTATGTGAGGCTCCCAGTATGGGTCCTCACAATATAGTCATCTTCTACGATTCTGCGTTTTTAGTTTTCACGTATCGTCAAAATTGTGGATGCCACAGATTTTCGCCCTTTGTGGGCGGGGCAAAGTTTTGAAATATTTTTGAGCAGTGACATATCACAGAAGTCTGGATCCAAAACATCGTTGCTCTAGCTCTTATAGTCTTTGAGCATTAGGCGCTGAAGGGGACGGACAGACGGACAGACGGACGGACGGACAGACGGACAGACGGACGGACGGACAAACAGACATGGCTCAATCGACTCGGCTATTGATGCTGATCAAGAATATATATACTTTATGGGGTCGGAAACGATTCCTTCTGGACGTTACACACATACACTTTTACCACAAATCTAATATACCCCAATACTCATTTTGATACATACAGAATAATATATACACAATACACACAATATATATACACAATACACACAATATTTATACACGATACACACAGTAATATACACACAATACACACATTAATATATACACAAATAAGTTAAGTTCCCATTTCCCATTTGAACTAATGCTAAGTAAAGGAAAGTCAAATTTTTAATACTAGTAGTCTCTTTCGCAAATGTCTAAGGGTAACATAGTCAGCAAGACCAAGTCTAGACTAGGCCTTAGGAGCAGCACAAGCTTACCAAAATAAAATCTCTAAAAAACTAGATTCAGAACAACACACTATACAACTTATACAATATATCAATCGAATAACTTATAGTATAGACATATTATATAATCACCTAAGCAACATAGCGGAGAGCCTGCTATTCACCAAATTAAAATTAATCCCAAAATATATCTTAAATTCAGAGGAGGTTCAAAAAATTAAACAATTACTGTCACAACAAAATATTACAATAGAATTAGACCATGAAATGTATAACGTACTTTCACTGGAATCAACAAAAGTAAACAAAACTCTAACTTTTAAAATTAAAATACCCATGCTATCACAGGAACAATACCGATTGTACCGATTAATACCCTTACCGTTCAACAACACAAAATTTGTATTTCTCCCACAATACATTATTAGAAATAAGCTAGAAATTAAGATTTTAAATTCACCTTGTATTAAACTGGGCAAATTGTATGTATGTGAAACCCCGACAGCACCGACAAATCCAGACTGTCTAATCAACCTACTCAACAATAACAAAGCGACTTGCAATATCATCAACGGCGGAAACCAACCGCGAATATTCGTACCAATAAAGGGTCTACTACTAATCTGCAACGCCAAGAATGTAAATATTACGTCCGATTGCATGTCAGACAAGACGTTCAGCGGCTCCATGGTCATCCACTACGAGAACTGCTCAATCTCCGCGGACGGCATCAAATACGTCGACGCTGCCACCACCATAGCAGACAAAATTAAGATCAACATGCCACATATTCAAAACTTAACGACATTAACCTCAAATAAGGAATTGAGCCTCCAAGACTTACACCTAAACGATCTGGAGAACAGCCTGGAGGTTATCCGACTAAGAGACCAAGCAACTGCACACTTGACAGCCGTTTATGTGCTCATAGGAATCCTGCTCATAGCCACAACCCTCGTATGGATCTTCAAACGCAGAACAATAACTTTCACACTCGCCAGCCTGGACTCCGTTGAAACTCCTGCCACGGCTTCGTAAAACATTAGCGCCTAGATCTCAGAGACTATAAAAGCTAGAGCAACCAAATTTGGTATCCACACTCCTAATATATCGGACCTTGACCGTTTTGTATCAAAATTTCGACACACCCCCTTCCGCCCCCGCAAAGGATGAAAATCTGGGGATATTCACAAATCTCAAAGACTATGTTATGATCCGCCTCTTTGCCACCCTGGCCTATCGTTCCCAGCTAGCTCACGGGAAAGTCAGGGGGTATATAAGCGGAATTTCGTGTTGAGCAAATTTAAAAACAACATCAACGCAAAGCTCAGCCCAAAATATGTCAAGTGCCGAGTGATCCGAAGTATGGGCAACAGTCTGTATGAGCTGGAGACGTTGCAAGGCTCACGTATTGGGGTGTTTCACGCAAAAGATCTGAAGCAGTAGCCCGGGCATCTCAGTCGATGGAGCCAGATACTCTCAATCTCAGGGTGTGGGCGATGGCCTACGTTGGGGCCCCTTAATTGAAAAAGCCCGCCTGCTTGGCACTCCCGTTTCGGCGGAGTAATCCTGGAAACAGTAGTGTAGTGTTATGGGCGGTTTTGGAGAGAGCCGATAAGTATCAGGGCTGGAGAAGAAAGAGACAGCGGCATCTATAGTGGATCCTGGGAAGCAGTGGCAGAGTTGCGTGGGAGAAAAGGAAACGGGGCGAGGAGGGAGAAAAAGAGAGGGAGTTTCCGGTGGAGAATAATGGAGGCCGCACGTGCCCTGAAAGAAAAAAAAAGGAAACAAAATTGGTGATCGTGGAGACGACGATCCCACCAAGACATCAGCGGTAGGCATCAACATCAGCAGAAGCGGCGGACAGCGGCAGCAGCATCCCGGTACTGGCCAGGCCGGAAAACTGGTGCGAGAACCGTTAGCGGAGCACCGACACCAAGGAACCGTTCGCGGAGCACCGACTGGAGACACGTTTCTGTCCCCACACACCAACCCCCCCGGGTAAAGAATCCGGACGTCAAAGCAGAAATCAACCCACACGAATCAATGTCACACACCTTCATCCACCCACATCACACCCAACCCACGCATGTATACCCTCATTCATAACACATCACATAACATCACCCCATTCCACACATCTACACCCGTCCGACCCACAATTGAACAACATATCACGATCATATAAAAAAAAACACCACGATTAAACGTAAACATCAGCAAGCATCAGGAAGCAACAACTTCTATCAAAGGGGGCTGCCAATTCGGCCGAAATAGGGTTTATTTTTTTTTGTTAGTATTTTTTTGGTGTTAGTATTTATTTCCGTTATATAAACCTAGATTATGAATTGATGTTCAAGAAGATGAGTAAGAAAATATAATGGATATAAAAATGAAAATTTGAAAAGAGTCATGAGTGAATAGAAAACGGTAGTTGGGTGGGACGAGAGCGAGAAGAAGAGTGGGACCCTGAATATAAAAAGGGAGCGCTCATGGAAGGTGGCGCTCATGGAAAGGTGGGACCCTGCTAGGGATAACGAAACCAACTATCCCCGCTGACGAAAGTGCCAACGAAGACGAGTCTGTCTTATAAATTAGATTTGTTTTTTTTGTATGTTTTTTTTTTGTTTTTGTTTTGTTCAATCCGTCCCCTGACATATCGGGTCGGAAACACCCCTGACTTACCCGTGAGCTAGCTGGGAACGATAGGCCAGGGTGGAAAAGAGGCGGATCATAACAAATGGCGCCCAACGGAAATAGAAGGGATCGATTTTAAACAGGAGTCTTAAAGATCCGGTGTAAAATGGAACCCTGGTAGAACGAAACTCAGCCGGTCCGCGAGCCGGGAATAAATCCTAGCCGTCGTAGCCGCTGAGAGGAGTAGAAGTGAGGAAAATGGACATGGTAGTTATGTATCGGAGGTAGAAGGGAAGGAAGTGTGTGTCCCGAGTTGTGGTCCAGGTATTACCAGGTGGTAGTAGCCTCGTTGTCCGACTCGTGGAGCTCGCTGTCCGGATCTGAAAAGAGGAAGAGGTGCCGGAGGATCTGTCGAGTCGTGGTCCGGGTTATGTCCAGAGGAATTAACGTCGTTGTCCGATTCGGGGGGATCCAAGGTGATCTGAGTGAGGAAACAGCAAAGGGAGTTGGCACTTGGAAAAAGGAAGCGAAGGTATATAGCAAGGGGAAAAGAAGGGGGTCCGCTCACCTGCAAAACAATAAATGCAGTTGTCTCTCGTCCCACCAAACAAATTAAAGGTGAATTTTTGTCTGAAGCAGTTTGGGAATTATATGTTTTTTTGTTAGTGATTTAGCAGACTATTGGAAAGCCGAAGCAAGAAAACCCAAAGGGAAATCATCTTTTTTTTTGAGGACTAACAATCCTCGCTAGCATTGTTTGGAAGCAATTTTAGAAGTAGGCATTAGGCAAGTCATCGGAAAAAGAGTTTTTGTTTGGGAGAGGAAGTATTTAGTTATTTAGTGTTGTATTTAATTAGGCGATTAATGGTAGATGTAGGTGTTTATTTATTTGATTAAATCAATTTAGAGATTTAGATTTATCAATTTATTGATTTAAATTAACCGATTTATGTATTTGAATTTATTTATTTGGTTATCTAAACATTGAATTAATTATTCGCTTATTTATTTATTGCACTATTTATTTATTTGTTTTCTCGTTACGATTGAAGGTATTAAGGATTATTTAGCCAGGAACTAGGTGTTTAGAGGAGTAGGGTAGTCGGATAATAAACAATCCAATTTATTTATCACCAAGATAGTTAAGTAAATAAAGAATAGACAAAGGAAAGGAGTACGTTACGAAAATTGGTTGATGAGTGACCCGGAGATTTTTAAAGGGTCGGGAAAGACAAGGCGTAGCCCAGAGGCACAGCGCAGGTACCAGCCGTACAACATGCCGACGACTCGGTCCCAGGACGGTAAAGCCGGCAGTAGGCCGGAAGGGCCGTCGCAAGTGGCGGAAAACGTACATGCGGGGTTGTACCAGGAGGACCCAGAGGCCGGAGCGGTAGGAGGTCAACAGCGAACCCGTAAGGACCTGGTGTTACCGTCCGAGTTAAGCTCAGCCGTGAACGCAGCGTTAGCCCAAGCACAGGAGACCTACCGAGCGTCGCTCGGGCAGCAAATGGAAGCGCTGAGATCGTCAATGCAAGCGGACATGCTAGAGTTCATGCGAGAGATCAACGCGGTGGTGGGTTCGTTAAAAGCGGAGCGAACGGCGAGTGATGCGAATGGAAGGAAACGGGGATCGAATGCAACCAGTCTGGTAGGAGGTCAACAGGAAGCACCCGCGAACCAGCGAGCACATCCAACGCACTTGTTCGTGGACAACCGAACATTGGAGGCCGATCACAGGACCCAAGCCGATCAGAGACCCGTGGAGGAGTGGCTGTTCAACGGGATGGGCGCATGAGCAAACCCTAACCAGAATCGACCGAGTTCCGGAGAGGCTAGGCAGGAGCAAGTGCAAATACGAAGATGGGGACTTAGCTTCGACGGAGATCCGAAGGGGATGCCCGTGGCGGAATTCATATTCCGGGTGGAGCACCTACAGATGTCGTATCAGGTACCGTGGGCGGAGGTGTTGAAAGCCTTTCACACATTGGTCAGTGGACACGCAAGGGATTGGTACTGGATGCATGTTCGGACGGTAGGAATGCCGGACTGGCCGAATATGAGATATGGTCTCCAGCAGCAATTTCAAGTTCGTCGGACAGAGTTCGAGCGAGAGCAAGAGCTCAGGGAACGCCGACAACGCCACGGGGAGTCGGCAGACCAGTACATCCAGGAGATGTTGGTGTTGAGGTCGAGGTTGCTGAATCCGTTCTCGGATTATGTTCTAATAAAGATCATAAAGATCAATATTCGGGATGCTATTTCGAGGGTGATTTATCCAATGCAGATACCAAACCTACAGAAGCTGCGAGAAGAGCGTGCGGACGCCGAGAAACTGCTGGCGACGCGATGGACAAGGAGCGGTCCAGACCTTGGGGGTAGTTGGCGCAGGGAAGATCACAAAGTGCATGAATTGGATGCGAACACCCACGACCCGGAGGAACAGACCGAGTCATTGGATGCTGTACATAGGACGAGGGAACCCGGAGGCGATCGCACCCAGCTGAGGTGCTGGAATTGCGCTCAGCCGGGTCACACCTATTTTGAGTGTGAGTCGGCCGTGCGTAACCTGTTCTGCTACAAGTGCGGGCTGGCCGGGGTCATCCTCCCTAAATGCCCTAAATGTCGACCGGGAAACGCGAAAAGGAGCACGACGCAATTAGAGGAGTCGAGTTCCACGTCGCCGCGAAGCAGCCAGTAGATAGATCCTCCAACGTTAAATTAGATACCCCTAAGGAAAGAAGTAGCAATAAGAATATTTACACTACCATATATAAGGTTAACCAAGCTGTATTACCCGAAGCTAGATGGTCCGAGCGCAAGCCGATAAAGGAAAGGCAGCGTCAGTACGAGCAGGCTAGGAATCGGATAATGGGGGACGAGGTCGCGGAGAGTATCCGAACGAGCGCAGTCAGAGCACAGCGGGCTCGGGACAGGTTTCAGAGGCGCAAGAGGAGGCGGCTCCAGGTGTGTGCAGCAGTCCACTCCGCAATTCGTCAGGATGACAGGCCATTCGCACGAGTAAAGATGGGCCCGAAGACGTTGATGGGACTACTGGATACAGGGGCATCGGTGAGCCTCCTGGGTAAAGGTGGCCTGGAACTCATAGGAGAATTGGAGCTGAAACTTCAAGACATAAAGAAATTCTCAGTACAAACAGCAGGCGGCACTCCTCATAAAATACTGGGACATGTGTCGACGGTAATGACGTATGGAGGCCAGAAGCAGACCATGGAGTTGTTCCTGTGTCCCTCGCTGAAGCAACCGCTGTACCTAGGGGTCGCTTTCTGGCGGAAGTTTGGTCTGGCTCCGCATATAGTAGGTCTAGAACGACACAAGGAATTAGCCGAAATTGATGCTGAGGGGCTGACTAGGAGTAGACCAACGGAACCGCACGAGTTGACACACACGCAGCAGACGCGTCTGGACCAGGTGAAGAGCAACTTCAGGGCATTCGACACGCATGGTTTGGGAAGAACGACGCTCGAAAGGCACGAAATTCAATTAATCGAGGGAGCCGTACCCGTAAAGGAGCGATTCTACCCGGAATCTCCCGCGGTGCAAGAGCTGTTGTTTGCTGAGGTGGACGAAATGTTGCGTCTCGGAGTCATCGAAACCAGCGAGAGCCCGTGGAGCAACCGCGTGACTCTGGTACGGAAGCCGGGAAAGAACCGATTGTGTCTGGATGCGCGGAAACTAAACAAATTAACCGTGAAGGATGCTTACCCGCTGCAGAGCATCGAGTCAATTCTGAGCCGCGTAGAGGATACGGTGTACATCAGCAGCATCGATTTAAAGCACGCATTTTGGCAGATAGAGCTGGAGCCTGAAAGTCGGACGTACACAGCATTCACGGTGCCAGGCAGACCACTCTATCAATTTAAATCGATGCCCTTCGGGTTGTGCAATGCAGCCCAACGGCTGTGTCGGTTGATGGATCGAGTAATTCCACAACGACTCCGAAGCCATGTCTTTGTATACTTAGACGATCTACTAGTTATTTCCCGGACGTTTGAGGAGCATATACACCTGTTAGAGGAAGTGGCCAAGTGTCTCAAGGAGGCAAACCTGACAATTGGAAGAAAAAAATCGAAATTCGGCTATAAATATTTAAAGTATTTAGGGTACATCGTAGGCGACGGCGCACTGAGGACAGATCCGGAGAAAGTACAGGCGATCACACAAATACCAATGCCAAGGAACGTGAGACAAATCCGGAGATTTTTGGGGACAGCTGGCTGGTATCGGCGGTTTATTCGAAATTTCTCAGCACTCTCGGCTCCTCTGACGGACTGTCTGAAAGGAAAAGGGCAATTTAAGCTGACGGAGGAGGCAGGAAAATCGTTCGAGGAGCTCAAAAAAGCACTTACCAGCGCCCCCGTGCTACATCACCCAGACTTTAAGAAGCACTTCTTTATCCAGTGTGATGCGAGTCACGTGGGGATTGGAGCAGTTCTCTTCCAGAGGGATGATGAAGGAGCAGAGCACCCGATCGCATTCTTTTCGGCGAAGCTAAGAGGGGCACAACTCAATTATAGCGTACCGGAGAAGGAGTGTCTGGCGGCGGTAAGAGCCATTGAGAAATTCCGTGCATACGTGGAACTGATGCCATTCACGGTGATAACAGATCACGCGAGTTTGCAGTGGCTCATGCGCTTCACTGGATGGGAGGCTAGCCAGGTGGTCGTTGGCTTTCCAGGCTTATGACTTTGAAATTGAGCACCGCAAAGGAAAGGAAAATATCGTCGCCGATATGCTGTCACGTCCCTTTGACGTTGACGCTATCGACTTCCTGGAGTTCGACACCACAGCCTTCGAGGATGAAGAATACCGAAGGAAAATCGAGTCGGTCCAGAGCGATGAGGATGAGTTCCCAGACCTGAAGGTGGAGGAAGGACTGCTGTTTAAGCGCACACAATTTGGCCGGCCGGAATTAGAGGAGTTTTCGTGGAAGCTATGGATCCCGGAAGCCCTGACGAGCACACTGATCCAGCAGGCTCACGACAGCGATGCGGCAATGCATGGAGGAATCGCGAGGACACTGGGACGGCTGCGACAGTTCTATTATTGGCCCCGGATGACCGTGCAGGTGAAGGCATATGTGGCTGATTGTGACACCTGCAAAGAAACAAAACATTCAACACAGGTTCACCGTCCACTCATGGGGGCCGAAACCAGAACCGAGAGGCCGATTCAAAAACTGTACCTGGATTTCCTGGGTCCATATCCGAGGACTCGAAGTGGCAATGTAGTCATACTAATAGTCCTCGATCACATGTCCAGATATGTCTGGTTGAAGGCTTTGCCTAAGGCGACGTCGTCGGCCGTGATCCGATTCTTGCACGCAGAGGTCTTCGCGCAGTTTGGCGTGCCTGAAATAGTACACACCGATAATGGAAAGCAGTTTGTGTCAGCTGAATTCTCGCAATTCCTGGACAGGAGAAGCATAACGCACCTGAAGTCGGGGAACTATGCACCACAGGCGAACGCGGCCGAACGAGTGAACCAGACAATACTGGCGGCGATAAGGACATACGCTAGTGAGGATCACACGCGCTGGGACGAGAAGCTGACGGAGATCCAGTGTGTGGCTAGGAGCGCTATACACACGGGCATCGGGACGTCGCCATACTTTGTGTTGTTTGGGCAGCACATGTTTACCAGCGGCCGAGATTATAAATTGGCACGCAGACTGGGCGCCCTAAATGATGCACAAATGTCACCCTTGGCGAGGAGTGACAAGATGGAAATAGTCCGAGATGAGGTCCGAGGAAACTCCCATGAAGCCTACAACAGAGCGAAGAACAGATACAATCGAAAAGCTCGAGAAATTAGGTACTCACCGGGTCAGGAGGTATATAAGAGGAATTTCGTGTTGAGCAAATTTAAAAACAACATCAACGCAAAGCTCAGCCCAAAATATGTCAAGTGCCGAGTGATCCGAAGTATGGGCAACAGTCTGTATGAGCTGGAGACGTTGCAAGGCTCACGTATTGGGGTGTTTCACGCAAAAGATCTGAAGCAGTAGCCCGGGCATCTCAGTCTATGGAGCCAGAGACTCTCAATCTCAGGGTGTGGGCGATGGCCTACGTTGGGGCCCCTTAATTGAAAAAGCCCGCCTGCTTGGCACTCCCGTTTCGGCGGAGTAATCCTGGAAACAGTAGTGTGGTGTTATGGGCGGTTTTGGAGAGAGCCGATAAGTATCAGGGCTGGAGAAGAAAGAGACAGCGGCATCTATAGTGGATCCTGGGAAGCAGTGGCAGAGTTGCGTGGGAGAAAAGGAAACGGGGCGAGGAGGGAGAAAAAGAGAGGGAGTTTCCGGTGGAGAATAGTGGAGGCCGCACGTGCCCTGAAAGAAAAAAAAAGGAAACAAAATTGGTGATCGTGGAGACGACGATCCCACCAAGACATCAGCGACAGGCATCAACATCAGCAGAAGCGGCGGACAGCGGCAGCAGCATCCCGGTACTGGCCAGGCCGGAAAACTGGTGCGAGAACCGTTAGCGGAGCACCGACACCAAGGAACCGTCCGCGGAGCACCGACTGGAGACACGTTTCTGTCCCCACACACCAACCCCCCCGAGTAAAGAATCCGGACGTCAAAGCAGAAATCAACCCATTCGAATCAATGTCACACACCTTCATCCACCCACATCACACCCAACCCACGCATGTATACCCTCATTCATAACACATCACATAACATCACCACATTCCACACATCTACACCTGTCCGACCCACAATTGAACAACATATCACGATCATATAAAAAAAAACACCACGATTAAACGTAAACAATAGCAAGCATCAGGAAGCAACAACTTCTATCAAAGGGGGCTGCCAATTCGGCCGAAATAGGGTTTATTTTTTTTTGTTAGTATTTTTTTGGTGTTAGTATTTATTTCCGTTATATAAACCTAGATTATGAATTGATGTTCAAGAAGATGAGTAAGAAAATATAATGGATATAAAAATGAAAATTTGAAAAGAGTCATGAGTGAATAGAAAACGGTAGTTGGGTGGGACGAGAGCGAGAAGAAGAGTGGGACCCTGAATATAAAAAGGGAGCGCTCATGGAAGGTGGCGCTCATGGAAAGGTGGGACCCTGCTAGGGATAACGAAACCAACTATCCCCGCTGACGAAAGTGCCAACGAAGACGAGTCTGTCTTATAAATTAGATTTGTTTTTTTTGTATGTTTTTTTTTGTTTTTGTTTTGTTCAATCCGTCCCCTGACATATCGGGTCGGAAACACCCCTGACTTCCCCGTGAGCTAGCTGGGAACGATAGGCCAGGGTGGAAAAGAGGCGGATCATAACAACTATTAACGCTAGAGTAAACAAATTTAGTATCCGCACTCCTGTTAGATCTCACTATAAAACGTATATCTCAAAATTTCACCCCCTTCCGCCCCACCCAAAGGACGAAAATCTGTGGCATCCACAATTTTGAAGATACGAGAAAACTAAAAACGCAGAATCATAGATAATGATCATATCTATCAGGTTGCTGAATTTGGATCAGATCAGATTATGTTTATAGCCAAAAGGAACAAATCAATTTGCACTGGCTACGCAGCGCGTGACGTCGCGACGTCACGCTCAGACTGATTTTCTGTCTCTCTCGCACGCACTCTTTGTCGTGTCGTTTAATATTAGCGGCGTCTGCTGGAGGAGACCCATACTGACTTAGTATCGGGTATAACTGTAGAGTTGCGGTCTCCGCAGCAACTCACAACGTTCCCCCTCGTTTTTTTTTATAATTGGGACGTTGACATGCAATGACTGCATCTTTCAAGAGGCGATGCAGTTACTGCACCGTCAAGTGGCCCACCGTCAAGTGTTCTTGTAGCAGTGACATATCACAGAAGTCTGGATCCAAAACATCGTTGCTCTAGCTCTTATAGTCTTTGAGCACTAGGCGCTGAAGGGGACGGACAGACAGACATGGCTCAATCGACTCGACTATTGATGCTGATCAAGAATATATACATACGTTACTTTTCTTGTATTGCATATTTAGATACATCATTGTTTTAGTTAAAATAAACAAAAAAGTCGAGAACCGAAGGCGTTTACATAATTTTTATAATTTATAATCAACCTGCTTAAGATAAGGAAATAAATGTGCAATTATACTATTGTATATAGTCCAGAACCGACGGCGTTTGCATAATTTTCATAATTATAATCAACCTGTTTAAAATAAGGAAATAAATGTGTAATTAAATAATTGTAATATTTTATATTTTGTGGTATAAATAAAACAAATAACATACCCCCACCCCCTGCCCATTCTTCATTTATTTTGTGGCGGTAGGTCATCATCAAAAGACCAAAAACAAGAACCAAACTCAGCAATACTAAACACACCCATGCAAATTACGTGAGAATGCATGTGCACCCATACACTAAAACATGCTGGAGGCAAAACAGAACCAGGCCTGAGAGAATTCAAAAAATCTGAAAAAGCATACAATCACATATTTTTGTCGAAACATATTGCGTGTGTACTAACACATACAAAGATGTTCTCTCTGCGCTCTCTCTCTCATGATGACGTCACTCTGGGGTATTGATCGCGCAAGCCAGTGTGTGACACTTTCGTTGTATGAACTGGCACATCTATACAGTGTTGCCAGATTTTGAGCGTCAAAATAAGCTAGATTTCACAAAAACACAAGCTAAAACAAGCTAAAAATTAAAAAAAAGGCCAAAAAATAGGCTAAAAATAAAAAGAACACATAGATATACACATTTCTAATTGTGTTATTATTTTATCCAACTCGCTATTACTCGAATCGGTATATTTATCGCTGGAACGTATTAAATTTAAATATTTCTCCGGTAATTGGTAGTTGTGGCAACATATGCCATGACGGCGCAATCCATATCTGTAAAATTCAAAAGAATTATAGTCGTATTCATGAGACAATTAAATATTACTAAAACAAACCTTATATTTAATATTGAGTTTAAGGATTTAACAATCATTTTGTTCCTAAGCTTGGTCTTAACGATATTTATTAAACTGATTACATGTTCAATGGCAGCATTTGACCACGGTAGACTTAAAATTTCAATGGAAAATAAAGCGATTTCTTCAAGAGGTTTGTTTTTGCCAGCATCTTTATAAGTCAGTACTTCTGACCAAAGCTTTATAGTGTCATCTGTACTTTGCCAAGGGACTAAGTGAATTTTGCCATATTGGGCAAGAATTCCAAATTGGGCAAAAACTTGCAGTTTTTCCAATGTCTCAAAATTATCTGGAAGTCTGAAATTAAACAGCAGATTATTATTTATTTTTAATATCAAATCCTATTGAAGCTTACCTTTCTCTGTGTTGGATAATAAGCTCCTTTATAAAATCCTTGCACCTCAATTTTACACAATTACACATTTCACACGATCGCCAAGTTTCTGTGTAGTAGTGACCGAAACTTTTCAACGAAAATATACCATAAATGAATTCTAAAATACCATGATAATGTACAAAAAATATACTTTTTGTTCGATTTGCCTAAAAATATATGTAGGATATAAAAAGGCAAACATAAACAGAGTGAAATTAAAAAAGGCTAGATTTAAGGCTATAAGCATTTTCATAATTTTTCAAGCTTTTCCGTTTTCAAATAAGCTAGATCTAGCCTTAAATAGGCTAAAATGGCAACACTGCATCTATATACTGTATGGTTAGTGGTTCTTCTACTGGGGCACTTTGATACGCGCATGTACACTCTTACAAGCAAGCGTTGTTTACTGCTCGTGGAAGTACAGTATTGTGTTGCAAAATTCTTAAAAAAATTACAGAACAAATCACGTTAACTTAATCTCTTGGGCTCGTCCGGGAATTGAACCCGGGACCTCTCGCACCCGAAGCGAGAATCATACCTCTAGACCAACGAGCCGACTGAACGTTGAGCGCTCTATTATGGATTCAATGCGCGTGCTCGCCCTCTGCTGGTGTAAAAGGAATGACTATTGTATGCACAAGGGCTGCTAGGTTAGCTAAAACACAAACCTTTTAGTGTTGTAAGTGGCTAGAAAATAATGAAATTCATTTAATTTAAATAAAATACGATTTCAATTGTAAAAACAAGATTGGTTATGTAAGATATGAATATCAGTTCAAGATTTAATTATCGATAGTACTATAAGAAACACCAATGTACTTGATATATCGATACTTGTCGCGGACAAGTATTGATATGTCAGCATAATAGGATCGGCACACTTAGCACATCCCAGGGGAACGGTGGGACATATGTCAAAATCCCATTAAACTGGCACCATCCGTCATCCTACATCCATCATCAAAAACAGCCGATGCCAATAACAAGTTCATAATGTTTGCACGGAATATTTACTTTTCCTTTGTATAAAAATGGATGATGAAGACCTAGCAACTATTTTGGCTGTCGTTCAACAGCAAAATATTTTCCTGCACCAACTGATAATGTTGCCGCAAATGAATAATGATGATGATTATAACCCCTAATATGCTCTGCACACTGAGACCATCCCGGGGGAATGGTGGGATTTCTTGACAGATGTGAAACTCCGATTCACACTGGCACCATCCACCATTCGTCAAAAACAGCTGATGCCAATAACAAGTACATTATATTTGCGCAGAAGATTCATAATTTTTTTTTATATTGGATAATGAAGATGTAGCAATTATTTCGGCCGTGTTTCAACAGCAAAATATGCCAACAGCCCGATAGCAGCAACAGTTCTGGTGATTTTAATTAGTCAGCAGAACAGATAAGATCTGCAATAGCAAAATATTGTTTACACCATAATGAAAATTAGAAACTTATTAATTTATATTTCTCAGCACTTCCAATAAATCATTCTGGAATTTTTTTTGCGTGTGGATGAGGCTATTTTTTCCTTCCTCATATCATGTTCTTCTTCCTGTGAAGGTCCTTCTGCTCTTCGAATCGCTCTCTGGAGATTTCCATCCAAGAAGTGTCGACTTTTTTGGTTCGCTTTGGCGGGGGCCTTTGTTGCCAGAAAATGTGCTGGAGCTACATGATCCGTCCAGATCCAACTCGATAATGTTCGAAAAAAACTCATTATTAAAGAATAAATTATGCATAATGTGACAGCGCTTCGGCCGGGGTATGCTCGTCGCGCCGGGTTCCACAGAAATTTATTTGATCTCTGGGTGTGGTAGCTGAGAGAGTCTCGTGGTTCAAGAATAAGGCGGGACTTGAGCGGTAACAAAAGAAATAGCGTTATTTTTATTGTTCTTAAAAGGTACAAAGTTTGGTAGGTGCGCGGGTTTTTCTTCTGGCTCTTCCTTCGTGGTCGGCTGCCGGAGTCGTCCTTCGCGGTGGCCGCACGTGGTGGATGGTTGCGTGCGGGTCCTGGTGGCCGTCCGGTCGATGTCGGTCGAGGTCGCGGAGGTTTAATGCGCTCCTAGGAGAAGAAATGTTGCGGAGGTCTAATGCGCTCCGAGGAGAAGAACTGTTGCGGAGGTCGAATGCGCTCCGAGGAGAAGAAATGTTGCGGAGGTCGAATGCGCTCAGAGGAGAAGAAAGGTTGCGGAGGGTTAATGCGCTCCGAAGAGAGGAAAGGCGGCGGAGGTTTAATGCGTTCCGAGGAGGATGGGAGGTCGCTGGGGCTGCTGGTGGCTGCTACTGATGCTTACCTCTCCACTGGCCGGAGCCGAACGGATCCTGATCGCTCTAGCGGAGCCCCTTTTATTTCTTTTTTTGGTTTTAAATCATCTCAAGGATGATCGGAATTTTGATCGTAGCACTGTAGCCACATTGATCAGATACTGGTGATTGACAGGTTTGACGAGTTTGACAGGTCGGTGTATAAAAAAAGAAAAAAATTACTTAACTTTTTTAGAAAATAAACTGAAATTACTTTATAACATGATAAAGAAAAAAGGGGTCAAAAGTTTAAGTCAGCAGTTTTGATGAAGATTGCCAGCTCTCTGAGATGTAGCGGCTCTTTTTTGATTAATAATTGATGTAAATTGTTATAATATTTAAAAATTTTGAATTTCCTATTGAGCCCGGCAAATCTTTGGCAATCGAAGATCAGGTGTTCGGCATATTCAGTTACATTGCACTTTTCGCAGATATTTGAGTCAATTGCTTTGATGCTGTGTAGGAAGACTTTGTCGTATGTGTGTCCTGTCATAAGTCTGTTAATGGTCTTGATGCTTTTAGCATTCCATTTAAGAGAATAATGCCAGGGTTTACTGGGTATGTCTGGAAATATGTCTATGAGGCTGGATCCCTTCGTCCTACACTTCATCCTGTAGTCCTCATTCCATTTGTATACTAAAAAGTTCCTAATTTCTCTTTGAGCCTCCTTGTAGCTGTATTCTATATTTATTGTAACCCCCTCACTTGTAGCAGCCTTTGCTGCTGTCAGTCTTTTCGTTGCTGGCCACACCCTTGTGACCAGGGACCCATAGAATGTCAAGTTTCTGAATGTCTGATTGGTTAATTATGTTGTGAATCTCATTCACTAGGTACGAGTCTGTATTCTTATTACTTCTTCATCACTTAAAATCACAGCTTTTTTGTATTTATATTTAAGACATATTTCGCCTTTTTAATGCCTACGAGTTCGGCACCTACTGAGGATAATCTGTTTTCTACTTGTTTTTCTACTGTTGTACTTGTGGATATTTCCACTAGGCCATTCGACTATTCCTATGCCACATGTTCTTTCTGTAACTGAGGCATCTGTTGATAGAATGTTCCAGTCGTCCTTTCTGTACTTGTTCAGAATCTCATAAAATATAGTTTTTATTTCTTCATTCGAGTATTCTTCCTTAGCCTTAGTTAAAAATGTATCTAATACATGGATTTTGTTACATGTGTTAACACTATCACAGTCTTGAGTGTTTACAAAGATGGAATTCTCTTAAAGTACGTGTGTAACTCTTATCAGCTTTTGAGCCTCCTAACTTTAAGCAGTTCTTTGGCTGTAAGCCATTTCGCCCTGAAAACAGGTGGCATTACACCAGCGAGGACAAAAATTTCGTGTTTGCTTGTATCAGGTGGCACCCCAACACACCTTCTGAGTGATTTAGCTTGCGCTATTTCTATATCTTTGCTTGCTCCAGATCCTATGTCTGAAAAACTTGTGATAGCATATTCTTGTTTTGTGCTAATAAAAGCTTTGAAGATGTTGCTACTTGTTTTAGGTTTTAGACCTGATTTGATAGTAGTCGCAAGCTGGAGGAGTCTGTTGCCTTTTTTTGTTTGTTCTTTAACCATTTTTACATGACTGACATTTGACATGTTTGCGCTAATCAGTCTGCCTAAGAAACGGATATCATCGTACTTCTAGACCAACGAGCCGACTGAATGTTGAGCGCTCTATTATGGATTCAATGCGCGTGCTCGCCCTCTGCTGGTGTAAAAGGAATGACTATTGTATGCACAAGGGCTGCTAGGTTAGCTAAAACACAAACCTTTTAGTGTTGTAAGTGGCTAGAAAATAATTAAATTCATTTAATTTAAATAAAATACGATTTCAATTGTAAAAACAAGATTGGTTTTGTAAGATATGAATATCAGTTCAAGATTTAATTATCGATAGTACTATAAGAAACACCAATGTACTCGATATATCGATACTTGTCGCGGACAAGTATTGATATGTCAGCATAATAGGCTCGGCAAACTTAGCACATCCCAGGGGAAACGGTGGGACATATGTCAAAATCCCATTAAACTGGCACCATCCGTCATCCTACATCCATCATCAAAAACAGCCGATGCCAATAACAAGTTCATAATGTTTGCACGGAATATTTATTTTTCCTTTGTATAAAAATGGATGATGAAGACCTAGCAATTATTTTGGCTGTCGTTCAACAGCAAAATATTTTCCTGCACCAACTGATAATGTTGCCGCAAATGAATAATGATGATGATTATAACCCCTAATATGCTCTGCACACTGAGACCATCCCGGGGGAATGGTGGGATTTTTTGACAGATGTGAAACTCCGATTCACACTGGCACCATCCACCATTCGTCAAAAACAGCTGATGCCAGTAACAAGTACATTATATTTGCGCGGAAGATTTATAAATTTTTTTTATATTGGATAATAAAGATGTAGCAATTATTTCGGCCGTGTTTCAACAGAAAAATATGCCAACAGCCCGATAGCAGCAACAGTTCTGGTGATTTTAATCAGTCAGCAGAAAAGATAAGATCTGCAATAGCAAAATATTGTTTACACCATTAAGAAAATTAGAAACTTATTAATTTATATTTCTCAGCACTTCCAATAAATCATACTGGAATTTTTTTGCGTTTGGATGAGGCTATTTTTTCCTTCCTCATATCATGTTCTTCTTCCTGTGAAGGTCCTTCTGCTCTTCGAATCGCTCTCTGGAGATTTCCATCCAAGAAGTGTCGACTTTTTTGGTTCGCTTTGGCGGGGGCCTTTGTTGCCAGAAAATGTACTGGAGCTACATGATCCGTCCAGATCCAACTCGATAATGTTCGAAAAAAACTCATTATTAAAGAATAAATTATGCATAATGTGACAGCACTTCGGCCGGGGTATGCTCGTCGCGCCGGGTTCCACAGAAATTTATTTGATCTCTGGGTGTGGTAGCTGCGAAAGTCTCGTGGTTCAAGAATAAGGCGGGACTTGAGCGGTAACAAAAGAAATAGCGTTATTTTTATTGTTCTTAAAAGGTACAAAGTTTGGTAGGTGCGCGGGTTTTTCTTCTGGCTCTTCCTTCGTGGTTGGCTGACGGAGTCGTCCTTCTCGGTGGCCGCACATGGTGGATGGTTGCGTGCGGGTCCTGGTGGCCGTCCGGTCGATGTCGGTCGAGGTCGCGGAGGTTTAATGCGCTCCGAGGAGAATAAATGTTGCGGAGGTCGAATGCGCTCCGAGGAGAAGAAATGTTGCGGAGGGTTAATGCGCTCCGAAGAGAGGAAAGGCGGCGGAGGTTTGCGCTCCGAGGAGGATGGGAGGTCTCTGGGGCTGCTGGTGGCTGCTACTGATGCTTACCTCTCCACTGGCCGGAGCGGAACGTATCCTGATCGCTCTGGCGGAGCCCCTTTTATTTCTTTTTTTGGTTTTAAATCATCTCAAGGATGATCGGAATTTTGATCGTAGCACTGTAGCCACATTGATCAGATACTGGTGATGTTGTTTTTTGGCGAGTTTGACAGGTCGGTGTATAAAAAAAGAAAAAAATTACTTAACTTTTTTAGAAAATAAACTGAAATTACTTTATAGCATGATAAAGAAAAAAGGGGTCAAAAGTTTAAGTCAGCAGCTTTGATGAAGATTGCCAGCTCTCTGAGATGTAGCGGCTCTTTTTATACCCGATACTCAAAATGAGTATTGGGGTATATTAGATTTGTGGTAAAAGTGGATGAGTGTAACGTTCAGAAGGAATCGTTTCCGACCCCATAAAGTATATATATACTTGATCAGCATCAATAGCCGAGTCGATTGAGCCATGTCTGTCTGTCCGTCTGTCCGTCCGTCCGTCTGTCCGTCCCCTTCAGCGCCTAATGCTCAAAGACTATAAGAGCTAGAGCAACGATGTTTTGGATCCAAACTTCTGTGATATGTCACTGCTACAAAAATATTTCAAAACTTTGCCCCGCCTACTTCCGCCCCCACAAAGGACGAAAATCTGTGGCATCAATAATTTTGACGATACGAAAAAACTAAAAACGCAGAATCGTAGAAGATGAACCAGATCGTATAATTATTACAGCCAGAATCACGAAAACAATTTCACTCTTTCTCGCTCTGTCTCACTCTAACACACAGGTTTCATGGTCGGTTTTGCCAATTGCAAAATATGAGTTCAAGGATCTCAGAACCCATAAGAGCTAGAGCAACCAAATTTGGTATCCACACTCCTGTGATATCGGACTTTGACCGTTTCATGTCCAAATTTCGGCACACCCCCTTCCGCCCCCGCAAAGGATGCAAATCTGGGGATATTCACAAATCTCAGAGACTATTAAAGCTAGAGTAACCAAATTTGGTATCCGCACTTCTGTTAGATCTCACTATAAAACTTTTATCTCAAAATTTCGCCCCACCCCTTTCCGCCCACACAAAGGACGAAAATCTGTTGCATCCACAATATTGCAGATTCGAGAAAACTAAAAACGCAGAATCATAAATAATGACCATATCTATCAGGTTGCTGAATCTGGATCAGATCAGATCATTTTTATAGCCAAAAGGAACAAATCAATTTGCAGTGGCTACGCAGCGCCCGACGTCACGCTCAGACTGATTTTCTGTCTCTCTCGAACGCACTCTTTGTCGTGTCGTTTAATATTAGCGGCGTCTGCCGGAGGAGAGCCATACTGACTTAGTATCGGGTATAACCGTAGAGTTGCGGTGTCCGCAGCAACTCACAACGTTCCCCCTCGTTTGATTAATAATTGATGTAAATTGTTATAATATTTAAAGATTTTGAATTTCCTATTGAGCCCGGCAATCTTTGGCAATCGAAGATCAGGTGTTCGGCATATTCAGTTACATTGCACTTTTCGCAGATATTTGAGTCAATTGCTTTAATGCTGTGTAGGAAGACTTTGTCGTATGTGCGTCCTGTCATAAGTCTGTTAATGGTCTTGATGCTTTTAGCATTCCATTTAAGAGAATAATGCCAGGGTTTACTGGGTATGTCTGGAAATATGTCTATGAGGCTGGATCCCTTCGTCCTACACTTCATCCTGTAGTCCTCATTCCATTTGTATACTAAAAAGTTCCTAATTTCTCTTTGAGCCTTCTTGTAGCTGTATTCTATATTTATTGTAACCCCCTCACGTGTAGCAGCCTTTGCTGCTATGTCAGTCTTTTCGTTGATGGCCACCCTTGTGACCAGGGACCCATAGAATGTCAAGTTTCTGAATGTCTGATTGGTTAATTATGTTGTGAATATCATTCACTAGGTAGGAGTCTGTATTCTTATTTTTAATTAAATTAATAGCTCCTAATCCATCACTTAAAATCACAGCCTTTTTGTAAAATTATTTAAGACATATTTCGCCTTTTTAAGGCCTACGAGTTCGGCACCCACTGAGGATAATCTGTTTTCTATTTTGTTTTCTATGCCACATGTACTTTCTGTAACTGAGGCATCTGTTGAATGAATGTTCCAGTCGTCCTTTCTGTACTTGTTCATAATCTCATAAAATATAGTTTTTATTTCTTCATTCGGGTATTCTTCCTTACCCTTAGTTAAAAATGTATCTAATACATAGATTTTGTTACATGTGTTAACACTATCACAGTCTTGAGTGTTTACAAAGATGGAATTAAATTCTCTTAAAGTACGTGTGTAACTCTTATCAGCTTTTGAGCCTCCTAACTTTAAGCAGTTCTTTGGCTGTAAGCCATTTCGCCCTGAAAACAGGTGGCATTACACCAGCGACGACAAAAATTTCGTGTTTGCTTGTATCAGGTGGCACCCCAACACACCTTCTGAGTGATTTAGCTTGAGCTATTTCTATATCTTTGCTTGCTCCAGATCCTATGTCTGAAAAACTTGTGATAGCATATTCTTGTTTTGTGCTAATAAAAGCTTTGAAGATGTTGGTACTTGTTTTAGGTTTTAGATGTGATTTGATAGTAGTCGCAAGCTGGAGGCTTCTGTTGCCTTTTTATACCCGATACTCAAAATGAGTATTGGGGTATATTAGATTTGTGGTAAAAGTGGATGTGTGTAACGTCCAGAAGGAATCGTTTCCGACCCTATAAAGTATATATATTCTTGATCAGCATCAATAGCCGAGTCGATTGAGCCCTGTCTGTCTGTCCGTCTGTCCGTCCGTCTGTCCGTCTGTCCGTCCCCTTCAGCGCCTAGTGCTCAAAGACTATAAGAGCTAGAGCAACGATGTTTTGGATCCAGACTTCTGTGATATGTCACAGCTACAAAAATATTTCAAATATTTCATACTTTGCCCCGCCCACTTCCGCCCCCACAAAGGACGAAAATCTGTGGCAACCTTTTAGTGTTGTAAGTGGCTAGAAAATAATTAAATTCATTTAATTTAAATAAAATACGATTTCAATAGTAAAAACAAGATTGGTTATGTAAGATATGAATATCAGTTCAAGATTTAATTATCGATAGTACTATGTACTCGATATATCGATACTTGTCGCGGACAAGTATTGATATGTCAGCATAATAGGCTCGGCACACATATGTGAAAATCCCATTAAACTGGCACCATCCGTCATCCTACATCCATCATCAAAAACAGCCGATGCCAATGACAAGTTCATAATGTTTGCACGGAATATTTATTTTTCCTTTGTATAAAATTGAATGATTAAGACCTAGCAATTATTTTGGCTGTCGTTCAACAGCAAAATATTTTGCTGCACCAACTGATAATGGTGCCGCAAATGAATAAAGATGATGATTATAACCCCTAATATGCTCTGCACACTGAGACCATCCCGGGGGAATGGTGGGATTTTTTGGCAGATGTGAAACTCCGATTCACACTGGAACCATCCATCAAAAATAGCTGATGCCAATAACAAGTACATTATATTTGCGCGGAAGATTTATAAATTTTTTTTTATATTGGATAATGAAGATGTAGCAGTTATTTCGGCCGTCGGCTATTCACACTGACGACCATCCACCATCCACCATCCATTTCGGGGATGCTCCGTAAGGTTTTGCCGTTCCGAAAATTTCCCAGTTAGTCCACCATCCATTTTGGATGTTCCTAAACCGCACGTTTCTATGCGATAGTTAGCCGATGGTTTTCAAATGCAACTCTGAATAATTGTCATTCACAATTGAAAAATGGTATTCACTGCGAAAACGTAAACAATGATTGTGACAAAATTAACAAAAAACAAAAACAACAACAGAACAGCTCGGAAGGACAGCAGACCAAATTTTCGAAAAACTTATTAATAAAATGGATTTAGTGCCAGAAAACTCCTCCAGTGGTACGTTGAATAGATATATTTGTTTTTTATTGTTTATAATATATAATATTATTATACAATGCAGCAAACAAGAGAACAACAGCAGGCGGCAGGGTGAAATGGAGTGCCGCGCTTGAGTGCCTGCTGATTGACATATGGCAGGAGAAAATTGAAGATTTGCGCGGACCACGCAAAAATTCACATGTGTACATGGAGATGGCCGAGTCCATGAAGGAGGCTGGGCTTGAGCTTGGATGGGGCGAGATAAGGACAAAGCTCGAGAACATGACCAAAACATGATATGTTTTGCAAGTCTTGACTTCTGGTATATCATCGAGTCATTGCACCTTCCTGCAGAGCCGATATTTACATATGTAAATCTGTATCTAAAAAGAATCGGATTTAAATAATTTAGGACATTAAACCAACTTGCTAAATACATATTTTTGTGCCAGATATTTGCATACCTATAATCCAATAAAAGTTTAAAAACCAATTTATATGTAAACATATTGCTGAAGTTCTTATTGATTTCCTACCAATTGCACCTAGGCACTGAGGAAACCCAATTGCCTCGAATCCCTTTACGCACTCATCAATTTTGTCGGAAGTTAGGTAATTGGGCGACATGTACTCCTTCGAAAACTCGTCGATAAGTGCTCTGCAAAACTCGTGCAGGATATTACACACACTGTTTGGAGCTACACCGAAAAGCCTGCCAACTGTTCGGTACTCAGAGGTCGAGCCCAAAGTGTATAGCGCAATGGCGATGCGCTTTTCCAAAGGAATTGCAGCTCGGCAGTTGGAGTCCTTCTTTCGCAGCACTTCAAGCCGATTCACTAAAATATCAAAGCAGGGCCTCTCCATTCGGAAACTCTCTTTGAAAAACGCCTCGTTGTTTTCTGGTACATCTTTCTCCCAAAATGTCCCGAACCGCTTCTAAAACCATAAAATATGTCCTTGTACTTTAAACTTTGGTAGAAGTTAGTAGAAGTACTCACAAACGACCATAACCTTCCTGGCTTTTGTGTTTTTATGGCAGTTACCCAGTCAAGCATATCATCTTCGTCAAAGTTAAAGTCATCATCGTCATCATCATTATTCAACATTATTAGTTGGTGCCAGAAAATATTTTGCTGCTGTGCAACCACAGCCGAAATAATTGCTATATCTTCATCATCCATTATAATAACCAAGAATTAATAAATCTTCCGCGCAAATTTAATGAACTTGTTATTGGCATCAGCTGTTTTTGACGGATGGTGGATGGTGGATGGTGGCAGTGTGAATCGTAGTTTCACATCTGTCAAAAAATCCCATAAGATATGAATATCAGTTCAAGATTTAATTATCGATAGTACTATAAGAAACACCAATGTACTCGATATATCGATACTTGTCGCGGACAAGTATTGATATGTCAGCATAATAGGCTCGGCACACTTAGCACATCCCAGGGGAACGGTGGGAAATTTTGACATAGGTCAAAATCCCATTAAACTGGCACCATCCGTCATCCTACATCCATCATCAAAAACAGCCGATGCCAATAACAAGTTCATAATGTTTGCACGGAATATTTATTTTTCCTTTGTATAAAAATGGATGATGAAGACCTAGCAATTATTTTGGCTGTCGTTCAACAGCAAAATATTTTGCTGCACCAACTGATAATGTTGCCGCAAATGAATGATGATGATTATAACCCCTAATATGCTCTGCACACTGAGACCATCCCGGGGGAATGGTGGGATTTTTTGACAGATGTGAAACTCCGATTCACACTGGCACCATCCACCATTCGTCAAAAACAGCTGATGCCAATAACAAGTACATTATATTTGCGCGGAAGATTTATAAATTTTTTTTATATTGGATAATGAAGATGAAGAAGCAAAATATGCCAACAGCCCGATAGCAGCAACAGTTCTGGTGATTTTAATCAGTCAGCAGAACAGATAAGATCTGCAATAGCAAAATATTGTTTACACCATAAAGAAAATTAGAAACTTATTAATTTATATTTCTCAGCACTTCCAATAAATCATTCTGGAATTTTTTTTGCGTTTGGATGAGGCTATTTTTTCCTTCCTCATATCATGTTCTTCTTCCTGTGAAGGTCCTTCTGCTCTTCGAATCGCTCTCTGGAGATTTCCATCCAAGAAGTGTCGACTTTTTTGGTTCGCTTTGGCGGGGGCCTTTGTTGCCAGAAAATGTGCTGGAGCTACATGATCCGTCCAGATCCAACTCGATAATGTTCGAAAAAAACTCATTATTAAAGAATAAATTATGCATAATGTGACAGCGCTTCGGCCGGGGTATGCTCGTCGCGCCGGGTTCCACAGAAATTTATTTGATCTCTGGGTGTGGTAGCTGAGAGAGTCTCATGGTTCAAGAATAAGGCGGGACTTGAGCGGTAACAAAAGAAATAGCGTTATTTTTATTGTTCTTAAAAGGTACAAAGTTTGGTAGGTGCGCGGGTTTTTCTTCTGGCTCTTCCTTCGTGGTCGGCTGCCGGAGTCGTCCTTCGCGGTGGCCGCACGTGGTGGATGGTTGCGTGCGGGTCCTGGTGGCCGTCCGGTCGATGTCGGTCGAGGAATGTTGCGGAGGTCTAATGCGCTCCGAGGAGAAGAACTGTTGCGGAGGTCGAATGCGCTCCGAGGAGAAGAAATGTTGCGGAGGTCGAATGCGCTCAGAGGAGAAGAAAGGTTGCGGAGGGTTAATGCGCTCCGAAGAGAGGAAAGGCGGCGGAGGTTTAATGCGTTCCGAGGAGGATGGGAGGTCGCTGGGGCTGCTGGTGGCTGCTACTGATGCTTACCTCTCCACTGGTCGGAGCCGAACGGATCCTGATCGCTCTGGCGGAGCCCCTTTTATTTCTTTTTTTGGTTTTAAATCATCTCAAGGATGATCGGAATTTTGATCGTAGCACTGTAGCCACATTGATCAGATACTGGTGATTGACAGGTTTGACGAGTTTGACAGGTCGGTGTATAAAAAAAGAAAAAATTTACTTAACTTTTTTAGAAAATAAACTGAAATTACTTTATAACATGATAAAGAAAAAAGGGGTCAAAAGTTTAAGTCAGCAGTTTTGATGAAGATTGCCAGCTCTCTGAGATGTAGCGGCTCTTTTTTGATTAATAATTGATGTAAATTGTTATAATATTTAAAGATTTTGAATTTCCTATTGAGCCCGGCAAATCTTTGGCAATCGAAGATCAGGTGTTCGGCATATTCAGTTACATTGCACTTTTCGCAGATATTTGAGTCAATTGCTTTGATGCTGTGTGGGAAGACTTTGTCGTATGTGTGTCCTGTCATAAGTCTGTTAATGGTCTTGATGCTTTTAGCATTCCATTTAAGAGAATAATGCCAGGGTTTACTGGGTGTGTCTGGAAATATGTCTATGAGGCTGGATCCCTTCGTCCTACACTTCATCCTGTAGTCCTCATTCCATTTGTATACTAAAAAGTTCCTAATTTCTCTTTGAGCCTCCTTGTAGCTGTATTCTATATTTATTGTAACCCCCTCACTTGTAGCAGCCTTTGCTGCTGTCAGTCTTTTCGTTGCTGGCCACACCCTTGTGACCAGGGACCCATAGAATGTCAAGTTTCTGAATGTCTGATTGGTTAATTATGTTGTGAATATCATTCACTAGGTACGAGTCTGTATTCTTATTACTTCTTCATCACTTAAAATCACAGCTTTTTTGTATTTATCATTAAGACATATTTCGCCTTTTTAATGCCTACGAGTTCGGCACCTACTGAGGATAATCTGTTTTCTACTTGTTTTTCTACTGTTGTACTTGTGGATATTTCCACTAGGCCATTCGACTATTCCTATGCCACATGTTCTTTCTGTAACTGAGGCATCTGTTGATAGAATGTTCCAGTCGTCCTTTCTGTACTTGTTCAGAATCTCATAAAATATAGTTTTTATTTCTTCATTCGAGTATTCTTCCTTACCCTTAGTTAAAAATGTATCTAATACATGGATTTTGTTACATGTGTTAACACTATCACAGTCTTGAGTGTTTACAAAGATGGAATTAAATTCTCTTAAAGTACGTGTGTAACTCGTATCATCTTTTGAGCCTCCTAACTTTAAGCAGTTCTTTGGCTGTAAGCTACTTCGCCCTGAAAACAGGTGGCATTACACCAGCGAGGACAAAAATTTCGTGTTTGCTTGTATCAGGTGGCACCCCAACACACCTTCTGAGTGATTTAGCTTGCGCTATTTCTATATCTTTGCTTGCTCCAGATCCTATGTCTGAAAAACTTGTGATAGCATATTCTTGTTTTGTGCTAATAAAAGCTTTGAAGATGTTGGTACTTGTTTTAGGTTTTAGATCTGATTTGATAGTAGTCGCAAGCTGGAGGCTTCTGTTGCCTTTTTTTGATTGTTCTTTAACCATTTTTACATGACTGACATTTGACATGTTTGCGCTAATCAGTCTGCCTAAGAAACGGATATCATCGTACTTCTAGACCAACGAGCCGACTGAACGTTGAGCGCTCTATTATGGATTCAATGCGCGTGCTCGCCCTCTGCTGGTGTAAAAGGAATGACTATTGTATGCACAAGGGCTGCTAGGTTAGCTAAAACACAAACCTTTTAGTGTTGTAAGTGGCTAGAAAATAATTAAATTCATTTAATTTAAATCAAATACGATTTCAATTGTAAAAACAAGATTGGTTATGTAAGATATGAATATCAGTTCAAGATTTAATTATCGATAGTACTATGTACTCGATATATCGATACTTGTCGCGGACAAGTATTGATATGTCAGCATAATAGGCTCGGCACACTTAGCACATCCCAGGGGAAGGGTGGGACATATGTGAGAATCCCATTAAACTGGCACCATCCGTCATCCTACATCCATCATCAAAAACAGCCGATGCCAATAACAAGTTCATAATGTTTGCACGGAATATTTATTTTTCCTTGGTATAAAAACGGATGATGAAGACCTAGCAATTATTTTGGCTGTCGTTCAACAGCAAAATATTTTGCAGCACCAACTGATAATGTTGCCGCAAATGAATAATGATGATGATTATAACCCCTAATATGCTCTGCACACTGAGACCATCCCGGGGGAATGGTGGGATTTTTTGACAGATGTGAAACTCCGATTCACACTGGCACCATCCACCATTCGTCAAAAACAGCTGATGCCAATAACAGGTACATTATATTTGCGCGGAAGATTCATAATTTTTTTTTATATTGGATAATGAAGATGTAGCAATTATTTCGGCCGTGTTTCAACAGCAAAATATGCCAACAGCCCGATAGCAGCAACAGTTCTGGTGATTTTAATTAGTCAGCAGAACAGATAAGATCTGCAATAGCAAAATATTGTTTACACCATAATGAAAATTAGAAACTTATTAATTTATATTTCTCAGCACTTCCAATAAATCATTCTGGAATTTTTTTGCGTGTGGATGAGGCTATTTTTTCCTTCCTCATATCATGTTCTTCTTCCTGTGAAGGTCCTTCTGCTCTTCCAATCGCTCTCTGGAGATTTCCATCCAAGAAGTGTCGACTTTTTTGGTTCGCTTTGGCGGGGGCCTTTGTTGCCAGAAAATGTGCTGGAGCTACATGATCCGTCCAGATCCAACTCGATAATGTTCGAAAAAAACTCATTATTAAAGAATAAATTATGCATAATGTGACAGCGCTTCGGCCGGGGTATGCTCGTCGCGCCGGGTTCCACAGAAATTTATTTGATCTCTGGGTGTGGTAGCTGAGAGAGTCTCGTGGTTCAAGAATAAGGCGGGACTTGAGCGGTAACAAAAGAAATAGCGTTATTTTTATTGTTCTTAAAAGGTACAAAGTATGGTAGGTGCGCGGGTTTTTCTTCTGGCTCTTCCTTCGTGGTTGGCTGCCGGAGTCGTCCTTCTCGGTGGCCGCACATGGTGGATGGTTGCGTGCGGGTCCTGGTGGCCGTCCGGTCGATGTCGGTCGAGATCGCGGAGGTTTAATGCGCTCCGAGGAGAATAAATGTTGCGGAGGTCGAATGCGCTCCGAGGAGAAGAAATGTTGCGGAGGGTTAATGCGCTCCGAGGAGATGAAAGGTTGCGGAGGGTTAATGCGCTCCGAAGAGAGGAAGGGCGGCGGAGGTTTGCGCTCCGAGGAGGATGGGAGGTCTCTGGGGCTGCTGGTGGCTGCTACTGTTGCTTACCTCTCCACTGGCCGGAGCGGAACGTAAGGGGCGGAGCCCCTTTTATTTCCTTTTTGGTTTTAAATCATCTCAAGGATGATCGGAATTTTGATCGTAGCACTGTAGCCACATTGATCAGATACTGGTGATGTTGTTTTTTGGCGAGTTTGACAGGTCGGTGTATAAAAAAAGAAAAAAATTACTTAACTTTTTTAGAAAATAAACTGAAATTACTTTATAGCATGATAAAGAAAAAAGGGGTCAAAAGTTTAAGTCAGCAGCTTTGATGAAGATTGCCAGCTCTCTGAGATGTAGCGGCTCTTTTTATACCCGATACTCAAAATGAGTATTGGGGTATATTAGATTTGTGGTAAAAGTGGATGAGTGTAACGTTCAGAAGGAATCGTTTCCGACCCCATAAAGTATATATATACTTGATCAGCATCAATAGCCGAGTCGATTGAGCCATGTCTGTCTGTCCGTCTGTCCGTCCGTCCGTCTGTCCGTCCCCTTCAGCGCCTAATGCTCAAAGACTATAAGAGCTAGAGCAACGATGTTTTGGATCCAAACTTCTGTGATATGTCACTGCTACAAAAATATTTCAAAACTTTGCCCCGCCTACTTCCGCCCCCACAAAGGACGAAAATCTGTGGCATCAACAATTTTGACGATACGAAAAAACTAAAAACGCAGAATCGTAGAAGATGAGTATATCTTCTAGAGTGCAAAATCTGAACCAGATCGTATAATTATTATAGCCAGAATCAAGAAAATAATTTCACTCTTTCTCGCTCTGTCTCTCTCTAACACACAGGTTTCATGGTCGGTTTTGCCAATTGCAAAATATGAGTTCAAGGATCTCAGAACCCATAAAAGCTAGAGCAACCAAATTTGGTATCCACACTCCTGTGATATCGGACCTTGACCGTTTTGTGTCAAAATTTCGCCACACCCCTTCCGCCCCGCAAAGGACGAAAATCTGGGGCATCCACAAATCTCAGAGACTATTATCGCTAGATTAACCAAATTTGGTATCCGCACTTCTGTTAGATCTCACTATAAAACGTATATCTCAGAATTTCGCCCCACCCCCTTCCGCCCACACAAAGGACGAAAATCTGTTGCATCCACAATATTGCAGATTCGAGAAAACTAAAAACGCAGAATCATAGAGAATGACCATATCTATCAGATTGCTGAGTCTGGATCAGATCAGATAATTTTTATAGCCAACAGGAACAAATCAATTTGCATTGGCTACGCAGCGCCCGACGTCACGCTCAGCCTGATTTTCTGTCTCTCTCGCACGCACTCTTTGTCGTGTCGTTTAATATTAGCGGTGTCTGCCGGAGGAAAGCCATACTGACTAAGTATCGTGTATAACTGTAGAGTTGCGGTGTCCGCAGCAACTCACAACGTTCCCCCTCGTTTGATTAATAATTGATGTAAATTGTTATAATATTTAAAGATTTTGAATTTCCTATTGAGCCCGGCAAATCTTTGGCAATCGAAGATCAGGTGTTCGGCATATTCAGTTACATTGCACTTTTCGCAGATATTTGAGTCAATTGCTTTGATGCTGTGTGGGAAGACTTTGTCGTATGTGTGTCCTGTCATAAGTCTGTTAATGGTCTTGATGCTTTTAGCATTCCATTTAAGAGAATAATGCCAGGGTTTACTGGGTATGTCTGGAAATATGTCTATGAGGCTGGATCCCTTCGTCCTACACTTCATCCTGTAGTCCTCATTCCATTTGTATACTAAAAAGTTCCTAATTTCTCGTTGAGCCTCCTTGTAGCTGTATTCTATATTTATTGTAACCCCCTCACTTGTAGCAGCCTTTGCTGCTATGTCAGTCTTTTCGTTGCTGGCCACACCCTTGTGACCAGGGACCCATAGAATGTCAAGTTTCTGAATGTCTGATTGGTTAATTATGTTGTGAATATCATTCACTAGGTACGAGTCTGTATTCTTATTTTTAATTAAATTAATAGCTCCTAATCCATCACTTAAAATCACAGCCTTTTTGTAATTATATTTAAGACATATTTCGCCTTTTTAAGGCCTACGAGTTCGGCACCTACTGAGGATAATCTGTTTTCTATTTTGTACTTGTGGATATTTCCACTAGGCCATTTGACTATTCCTATGCCACATGTACTTTCTGTAACTGAGGCATCTGTTGATAGAATGTTCCAGTCGTCCTTTCTGTACTTGTTCAGAATCTCATAAAATATAGTTTTTATTTCTTCATTCGAGTATTCTTCCTTACCCTTAGTTAAAAATGTATCTAATACATGGATTTTGTTACATGTGTTAACACTATCACAGTCTTGAGTGTTTACAAAGATGGAATTAAATTCTCTTAAAGTACGTGTGTAACTCGTATCATCTTTTGAGCCTCCTAACTTTAAGCAGTTCTTTGGCTGTAAGCTACTTCGCCCTGAAAACAGGTGGCATTACACCAGCGAGGACAAAAATTTCGTGTTTGCTTGTATCAGGTGGCACCCCAACACACCTTCTGAGTGATTTAGCTTGCGCTATTTCTATATCTTTGCTTGCTCCAGATCCTATGTCTGAAAAACTTGTGATAGCATATTCTTGTTTTGTGCTAATAAAAGCTTTGAAGATGTTGGTACTTGTTTTAGGTTTTAGATCTGATTTGATAGTAGTCGCAAGCTGGAGGCTTCTGTTGCCTTTTTTTGATTGTTCTTTAACCATTTTTACATGACTGACATTTGACATGTTTGCGCTAATCAGTCTGCCTAAGAAACGGATATCATCGTACTTCTAGACCAACGAGCCGACTGAACGTTGAGCGCTCTATTATGGATTCAATGCGCGTGCTCGCCCTCTGCTGGTGTAAAAGGAATGACTATTGTATGCACAAGGGCTGCTAGGTTAGCTAAAACACAAACCTTTTAGTGTTGTAAGTGGCTAGAAAATAATTAAATTCATTTAATTTAAATCAAATACGATTTCAATTGTAAAAACAAGATTGGTTATGTAAGATATGAATATCAGTTCAAGATTTAATTATCGATAGTACTATGTACTCGATATATCGATACTTGTCGCGGACAAGTATTGATATGTCAGCATAATAGGCTCGGCACACTTAGCACATCCCAGGGGAAGGGTGGGACATATGTGAGAATCCCATTAAACTGGCACCATCCGTCATCCTACATCCATCATCAAAAACAGCCGATGCCAATAACAAGTTCATAATGTTTGAACGGAATATTTATTTTTCCTTTGTATAAAAACGGATGATGAAGACCTAGCAATTATTTTGGCTGTCGTTCAACAGCAAAATATTTTGCTGCACCAACTGATAATGGTGCCGCAAATGAATAATGATGATGATTATAACCCCTAATATGCTCTGCACACTGAGACCATCCCGTTGGAATGGTGGGATTTTTTGACAGATGTGAAACTCCGATTCACACTGGCACCATCCACCATTCGTCAAAAACAGCTGATGCCAATAACAAGTACATTATATTTGCGCGGAAGATTTATAATTTTTTTTTATATTGGATAATGAAGATGTAGCAATTAATTCTGCCGTGTTTCAACAGCAAAATATGCCAACAACCCGATAGCAGCAACAGTTCTGGTGATTTTAATCAGTCAGCAGAACAGATAAGATCTGCAATAGCAAAATATTGTTCACACCATAATGAAAATTATAAACTTATTAATTTATATTTCTCAGCACTTCCAATAAATCATTCTGGATTTTTTTTGTTCGTTTTTTTTTCTTCTGGCTCGTCCTTCGTGGTTGGCTGCCGGTGTCGTCCTTCGCGGTGGCCGCACATGGTGGATGGTTGCGTGCGGGTCCTGGTGGCCGTCCGGTCGACGTCGGTCGAGGTCGCGGAGGTTTAATGCGCTCCGAGGAGAATAAATGTTGCGGAGGTCGAATGCGCTCCTAGGAGAAGAAATGTTGCGGAGGTCGAATGCGCTCCGAGGAGAAGAAATGTTGCGGAGGTCGAATGCGCTCAGAGGAGAAGAAAGGTTGCGGAGGGTTAATGCGCTCCGAAGAGAGGAAAGGCGGCGGAGGTTTAATGCGTTCCGAGGAGGATGGGAGGTCGCTGGGGCTGCTGGTGGCTGCTACTGATGCTTACCTCTCCACTGGCCGGAGCCGAACGGATCCTGATCGCTCTGGCGGAGCCCCTTTTATTTCTTTTTTGGTTTTAAATCATCTCAAGGATGATCGGAATTTTGATCGTAGCACTGTAGCCACATTGATCAGATACTGGTGATGTAGTTTGGCGAGTTTGACTGGTCGCTGTATAAAAAAAGAAAAAAATTACTTAACTTTTTTAAAAAATAAACTGAAATTACTTTATAACATGATAAAGAAAAAAGGGGTCAAAAGTTTAAGTCAGCAGTTTTGATGAAGATTGCCAGCTCTCTGAGATGTAGCGGCTCTTTTTTGATTAATAATTGATGTAAATTGTTATAATATTTAAAGATTTTGAATTTCCTATTGAGCCCGGCAAATCTTTGGCAATCGAAGATCAGGTGTTCGGCATATTCAGTTACATTGCACTTTTCGCAGATATTTGAGTCAATTGCTTTGATGCTGTGTGGGAAGACTTTGTCGTATGTGTGTCCTGTCATAAGTCTGTTAATGGTCTTGATGCTTTTAGCATTCCATTTAAGAGAATAATGCCAGGGTTTACTGGGTATGTCTGGAAATATGTCTATGAGGCTGGACCCCTTCGTCCTACACTTCATCCTGTAGTCCTCATTCCATTTGTATACTAAAAAGTTCCTAATTTCTCTTTGAGCCTTCTTGTAGCTGTATTCTATATTTATTGTAACCCCCTCACGTGTAGCAGCCTTTGCTGCTATATTAGTCTTTTCGTTGATGGCCACACCCTTGTGACCAGGAACCCATAGAATGTCAAGTTTCTGAATGTCTGATTGGTTAATTATGTTGTGAATATCATTCACTAGGTACGAGTCTGTATTCTTATTTTTAATTAAATTAATAGCTCCTAATCCATCACTTAAAATCACAGCCTTTTTGTAATTATATTTAAGACATATTTCGCCTTTTAAGGCCTACGAGTTCGGCACCTACTGAGGATAATCTGTTTTCTATTTTGTACTTGTGGATATTTCCACTAGGCCATTTGACTATTCCTATGCCACATGTTCTTTCTGTAACTGAGGCATCTGTTGATAGAATGTTCCAGTCGTCCTTTCTGTACTTGTTCAGAATCTCATAAAATATAGTTTTTGGTTTATTTCTTCATTCGAGTATTCTTCCTTACCCTTAGTTAAAAATGTATCTAATACATGGATTTTGTTACATGTGTTAACACTATCACAGTCTTGAGTGTTTACAAAGATGGAATTAAGCCTCCTAACTTTAAGCAGTTCTTTGGCTGTAAGCCCTGAAAACAGGTGGCATTACACCAGCGAGGACAAAAATTTCGTGTTTGCTTGTATCAGGTGGCACCCCAACACACCTTCTGAGTGATTTAGCTTGCGCTATTTCTATATCTTTGCTTGCTCCAGATCCTATGTCTGAAAAACTTGTGATAGCATATTCTTGTTTTGTGCTAATAAAAGCTTTGAAGATGTTGGTACTTGTTTTAGGTTTTAGATCTGATTTGATAGTAGTCGCAAGCTGGAGGCTTCTGTTGCCTTTTTTTGTTTGTTCTTTAACCATTTTTACATGACTGACATTTGACATGTTTGCGCTAATCAGTCTGCCTAAGAAACGGATATCATCGTACTTCTAGACCAACGAGCCGACTGAACGTTGAGCGCTCTATTATGGATTCAATGCGCGTGCTCGCCCACTGCTGGTGTAAAAGGAATGACTATTGTATGCACAAGGGCTGCTAGGTTAGCTAAAACACAAACCTTTTAGTGTCGTAAGTGGCTAGAAAATAATTAAATTCATTTAATTTAAATCAAATACGATTTCAATTGTAAAAACAAGATTGGTTATGTAAGATATGAATATCAGTTCAAGATTTAATTATCGATAGTACTATGTACTCGATATATCGATACTTGTCGCGGACAAGTATTGATATGTCAGCATAATAGGCTCGGCACACTTAGCACATCCCAGGGGAAGGGTGGGACATATGTGAGAATCCCATTAAACTGGCACCATCCGTCATCCTACATCCATCATCAAAAACAGCCGATGCCAATAACAAGTTCATAATGTTTGAACGGAATATTTATTTTTCCTTTGTATAAAAACGGATGATGAAGACCTAGCAATTATTTTGGCTGTCGTTCAACAGCAAAATATTTTGCTGCACCAACTGATAATGGTGCCGCAAATGAATAATGATGATGATTATAACCCCTAATATGCTCTGCACACTGAGACCATCCCGGGGGAATGGTGGGATATTTTGACAGATGTGAAACTCCGATTCACACTGGCACCATCCACCATTCGTCAAAAACAGCTGATGCCAATAACAAGTACATTATATTTGCGCGGAAGATTTATAAATTTTTTTTATATTGGATAATGAAGATGTAGCAATTATTTCGGCCGTGTTTCAACAGCAAAATATGCCAACAACCCGATAGCAGCAACAGTTCTGGTGATTTTAATCAGTCAGCAGAACAGATAAGATCTGCAATAGCAAAATATTGTTCACACCATAATGAAAATTATAAACTTATTAATTTATATTTCTCAGCACTTCCAATAAATCATTCTGGATTTTTTTTGTTCGTTTTTTTTTTCTTCTGGCTCGTCCTTCGTGGTTGGCTGCCGGTGTCGTCCTTCGCGGTGGCCGCACATGGTGGATGGTTGCGTGCGGGTCCTGGTGGCCGTCCGGTCGACGTCGGTCGAGGTCGCGGAGGTTTAATGCGCTCCGAGGAGAATAAATGTTGCGGAGGTCGAATGCGCTCCTAGGAGAAGAAATGTTGCGGAGGTCGAATGCGCTCCGAGGAGAAGAAATGTTGCGGAGGTCGAATGCGCTCAGAGGAGAAGAAAGGTTGCGGAGGGTTAATGCGCTCCGAAGAGAGGAAAGGCGGCGGAGGTTTAATGCGTTCCGAGGAGGATGGGAGGTCGCTGGGGCTGCTGGTGGCTGCTACTGATGCTTACCTCTCCACTGGCCGGAGCCGAACGGATCCTGATCGCTCTGGCGGAGCCCCTTTTATTTCTTTTTTGGTTTTAAATCATCTCAAGGATGATCGGAATTTTGATCGTAGCACTGTAGCCACATTGATCAGATACTGGTGATGTAGTTTGGCGAGTTTGACTGGTCGCTGTATAAAAAAAGAAAAAAATTACTTAACTTTTTTAGAAAATAAACTGAAATTACTTTATAACATGATAAAGAAAAAAGGGGTCAAAAGTTTAAGTCAGCAGTTTTGATGAAGATTGCCAGCTCTCTGAGATGTAGCGGCTCTTTTTTGATTAATAATTGATGTAAATTGTTATAATATTTAAAGATTTTGAATTTCCTATTGAGCCCGGCAAATCTTTGGCAATCGAAGATCAGGTGTTCGGCATATTCAGTTACATTGCACTTTTCGCAGATATTTGAGTCAATTGCTTTGATGCTGTGTGGGAAGACTTTGTCGTATGTGTGTCCTGTCATAAGTCTGTTAATGGTCTTGATGCTTTTAGCATTCCATTTAAGAGAATAATGCCAGGGTTTACTGGGTATGTCTGGAAATATGTCTATGAGGCTGGATCCCTTCGTCCTACACTTCATCCTGTAGTCCTCATTCCATTTGTATACTAAAAAGTTCCTAATTTCTCTTTGAGCCTTCTTGTAGCTGTATTCTATATTTATTGTAACCCCCTCACGTGTAGCAGCCTTTGCTGCTATATTAGTCTTTTCGTTGATGGCCACACCCTTGTGACCAGGAACCCATAGAATGTCAAGTTTCTGAATGTCTGATTGGTTAATTATGTTGTGAATATCATTCACTAGGTACGAGTCTGTATTCTTATTTTTAATTAAATTAATAGCTCCTAATCCATCACTTAAAATCACAGCCTTTTTGTAATTATATTTAAGACATATTTCGCCTTTTAAGGCCTACGAGTTCGGCACCTACTGAGGATAATCTGTTTTCTATTTTGTACTTGTGGATATTTCCACTAGGCCATTTGACTATTCCTATGCCACATGTTCTTTCTGTAACTGAGGCATCTGTTGATAGAATGTTCCAGTCGTCCTTTCTGTACTTGTTCAGAATCTCATAAAATATAGTTTTTGGTTTATTTCTTCATTCGAGTATTCTTCCTTACCCTTAGTTAAAAATGTATCTAATACATGGATTTTGTTACATGTGTTAACACTATCACAGTCTTGAGTGTTTACAAAGATGGAATTAAGCCTCCTAACTTTAAGCAGTTCTTTGGCTGTAAGCCACTTCGCCCTGAAAACAGGTGGCATTACACCAGCGAGGACAAAAATTTCGTGTTTGCTTGTATCAGGTGGCACCCCAACACACCTTCTGAGTGATTTAGCTTGCGCTATTTCTATATCTTTGCTTGCTCCAGATCCTATGTCTGAAAAACTTGTGATAGCATATTCTTGTTTTGTGCTAATAAAAGCTTTGAAGATGTTGGTACTTGTTTTAGGTTTTAGATCTGATTTGATAGTAGTCGCAAGCTGGAGGCTTCTGTTGCCTTTTTTTGTTTGTTCTTTAACCATTTTTACATGACTGACATTTGACATGTTTGCGCTAATCAGTCTGCCTAAGAAACGGATATCATCGTACTTCTAGACCAACGAGCCGACTGAACGTTGAGCGCTCTATTATGGATTCAATGCGCGTGCTCGCCCACTGCTGGTGTAAAAGGAATGACTATTGTATGCACAAGGGCTGCTAGGTTAGCTAAAACACAAACCTTTTAGTGTTGTAAGTGGCTAGAAAATAATTAAATTCATTTAATTTAAATCAAATACGATTTCAATTGTAAAAACAAGATTGGTTATGTAAGATATGAATATCAGTTCAAGATTTAATTATCGATAGTACTATGTACTCGATATATCGATACTTGTCGCGGACAAGTATTGATATGTCAGCATAATAGGCTCGGCACACTTAGCACATCCCAGGGGAAGGGTGGGACATATGTGAGAATCCCATTAAACTGGCACCATCCGTCATCCTACATCCATCATCAAAAACAGCCGATGCCAATAACAAGTTCATAATGTTTGAACGGAATATTTATTTTTCCTTTGTATAAAAACGGATGATGAAGACCTAGCAATTATTTTGGCTGTCGTTCAACAGCAAAATATTTTGCTGCACCAACTGATAATGGTGCCGCAAATGAATAATGATGATGATTATAACCCCTAATATGCTCTGCACACTGAGACCATCCCGGGGGAATGGTGGGATATTTTGACAGATGTGAAACTCCGATTCACACTGGCACCATCCACCATTCGTCAAAAACAGCTGATGCCAATAACAAGTACATTATATTTGCGCGGAAGATTTATAAATTTTTTTTATATTGGATAATGAAGATGTAGCAATTATTTCGGCCGTGTTTCAACAGCAAAATATGACAACAGCCCGATAGCAACAACAGTTCTGGTGACTTTAATCAGTCAGCAGAACAGATAAGATCTGCAATAGCAAAATATTGTTGCCAGAAAATGTGCTGGAGCTACATGATCCGTCCAGATCCAACTCGATAATGTTCGAAAAATAATAATTATTAAAGAATAAATTATGCATAATGTGACGGCGCTTCGGCCGGGGTATGCTCGTCGCGCCGGGTTCCACAGAAATTTATTTGATTGGTTCAAGAATAAGGCGGGACTTGAGCGGTAACAAAAGAAATAGCGTTATTTTTATTGTTCTTAAAAGGTACAAAGTATGGTAGGTGCGCGGGTTTTTCTTCTGGCTCTTCCTTCGTGGTTGGCTGCCGGAGTCGTCCTTCTCGGTGGCCGCACATGGTGGATGGTTGCGTGCGGGTCCTGGTGGCCGTCCGGTCGATGTCGGTCGAGGTCGCGGAGGTTTAATGCGCTCCGAGGAGAATAAATGTTGCGGAGGTCGAATGCGCTCCGAGGAGAAGAAATGTTGCGGAGGGTTAATGCGCTCCGAGGAGATGAAAGGTTGCGGAGGGTTAATGCGCTCCGAAGAGAGGAAAGGCGGCGGAGGTTTGCGCTCCGAGGAGGATGGGAGGTCTCTGGGGCTGCTGGTGGCTGCTACTGATGCTTACCTCTCCACTGGCCGGAGCGGAACGTATCCTGATCGCTCTGGCGGAGCCCCTTTTATTTCTTTTTTTGGTTTGAAATCATCTCAAGGATGATCGGAATTTTGATCGTAGCACTGTAGCCACATTGATCAGATACTGGTGATGTTGTTTATTGGCGAGTTTGACAGGTCGGTGTATAAAAAAAGAAAAAAATTACTTAACTTTTTTAGAAAATAAACTGAAGTTACTTTATAGCATGATAAAGAAAAAAGGGGTCAAAAGTTTAAGTCAGCAGCTTTGATGAAGATTGCCAGCTCTCTGAGATGTAGCGGCTCTTTTTATACCCGATACTCAAAATGAGTATTGGGGTATATTAGATTTGTGGTAAAAGTGGATGAGTGTAACGTTCAGAAGGAATCGTTTCCGACCCCATAAAGTATATATATACTTGATCAGCATCAATAGCCGAGTCGATTGAGCCATGTCTGTCTGTCCGTCTGTCCGTCCGTCCGTCTGTCCGTCCCCTTCAGCGCCTAATGCTCAAAGACTATAAGAGCTAGAGCAACGATGTTCTGGATCCAAACTTCTGTGATATGTCACTGCTACAAAAATATTTCAAAACTTTGCCCCGCCTACTTCCGCCCCCACAAAGGATGAAAATCTGTGGCATCAACAATTTTGACGATACGAAAAAACTAAAAACGCAGAATCGTAGAAGATGACTATATCTTCTAGAGTGCAAAATCTGAACCAGATCGTATAAATATTATAGCCAGAATCAAGAAAATAATTTCACTCTTTCTCGCTCTGTCTCTCTCTAACACACAGGTTTCATGGTCGGTTTTGCCAATTGCAAAATATGAGTTCAAGGATCTCAGAACCCATAAAAGCTAGAGCAACCAAATTTGGTATCCACACTCCTGTGATATCGGACCTTGACCGTTTTGTGTCAAAATTTCGCCACACCCCTTCCGCCCCCGCAAAGGACGAAAATCTGGGGCAACCACAAATCTCAGAGACTATTAAGGCTAGAGTAACCAAATTTGGTATCCTCACTCCTGTTAGATCTCACTATAAAACGTATATCTCAGAATTTCGCCCCACCCCCTTCCGCCCCCACAAAGGACGAAAATCTGTTGCATCCACAATATTGCAGATTCGAGAAAACTAAAAACGCAGAATCATAGAGAATGACCATATCTATCAGATTGCTGAGTCTGGATCAGATCAGATAATTTTTATAGCCAACAGGAACAAATCAATTTGCCATGGCTACGCAGCGCCCGACGTCACGCTCAGCCTGATTTTCTGTCTCTCTCGCACGCACTCTTTGTCGTGTCGTTTAATATTAGCGGTGTCTGCCGGATGAAAGCCATACTGACTAAGTATCGTGTATAACTGTAGAGTTGCGGTGTCCGCAGCAACTCACAACGTTCCCCCTCGTTTGATTAATAATTGATGTAAATTGTGATAATATTTAAAGATTTTGAATTTCCTATTGAGCCCGGAAAATCTTTGGCAATCGAAGATCAGGTGTTCGGCATATTCAGTTACATTGCACTTTTCGCAGATATTTGATGCTGTGTAGGAAGACTTTGTCGTATGTGTGTCCTGTCATAAGTCTGTTAATGGTCTTGATGCTTTTAGCATTCCATTTAAGAGAATAATGCCAGGGTTTACTGGGTATGTCTGGAAATATGTCTATGAGGCTGGATTCCTTCGTCCTACACTTCATCCTGTAGTCCTCATTCCATTTGTATACTAAAAAGTTCCTAATTTCTCTTTGAGCCTTCTTGTAGCTGTATTCTATATTTATTGTAACCCCCTCACGTGTAGCAGCCTTTGCTGCTATATTAGTCTTTTCGTTGATGGCCACACCCTTGTGACCAGGAACCCACAGAATGTCAAGTTTCTGAATGTCTGATTGGTTAATTATGTTGTGAATATCATTCACTAGGTACGAGTCTGTATTCTTATTTTTAATTAAATTAATAGCTCCTAATCCATCACTTAAAATCACAGCTTTTTTGTAATTATATTTAAGACATATTTCGCCTTTTTAAGGCCTGCGAGTTCGGCACCTACTGAGGATAATCTGTTTTCTATTTTGTATTTGTGGATAATTCCACTAGGCCATTTGACTATTCCTATGCCACATGTTCTTTCTGTAACTGAGGCATCTGTTGAAAGAATGTTCCAGTCGTCCTTTCTGTACTTGTTCATAATCTCATAAAATATAGTTTTTATTTCTTCATTCGGGTATTCTTCCTTACCCTTAGTTAAAAATGTATCTAATACATAGATTTTGTTACATGTGTTAACACTATCACAGTCTTGAGTGTTTACAAAGATGGAATTAAATTCTCTTAAAGTACGTGTGTAACTCGTATCATCTTTTGAGCCTCCTAACTTTAAGCAGTTCTTTGGCTGTAAGCCACTTCGCCCTGAAAACAGGTGGCATTACACCAGCGAGGACAAAAATTTCGTGTTTGCTTGTATCAGGTGGCACCCCAACACACCTTCTGAGTGATTTAGCTTGCGCTATTTCTATATCTTTGCTTGCTCCAGATCATATGTCTGAAAAACTTGTGATAGCATATTCTTGTTTTGTGCTAATAAAAGCTTTGAAGATGTTGGTACTTGTTTTAGGTTTTAGATCTGATTTGATAGTAGTCGCAAGCTGGAGGCTTCTGTTGCCTTTTTTTGTTTGTTCTTTAACCATTTTTACATGACTGACATTTGACATGTTTGCGCTAATCAGTCTGCCTAAGAAACGGATATCATCGTACTTCTAGACCAACGAGCCGACTGAACGTTGAGCGCTCTATTATGGATTCAATGCGCGTGCTCGCCCACTGCTGGTGTAAAAGGAATGACTATTGTATGCACAAGGGCTGCTAGGTTAGCTAAAACACAAACCTTTTAGTGTTGTAAGTGGCTAGAAAATAATTAAATTCATTTAATTTAAATCAAATACGATTTCAATTGTAAAAACAAGATTGGTTATGTAAGATATGAATATCAGTTCAAGATTTAATTATCGATAGTACTATGTACTCGATATATCGATACTTGTCGCGGACAAGTATTGATATGTCAGCATAATAGGCTCGGCACACTTAGCACATCCCAGGGGAAGGGTGGGACATATGTGAGAATCCCATTAAACTGGCACCATCCGTCATCCTACATCCATCATCAAAAACAGCCGATGCCAATAACAAGTTCATAATGTTTGAACGGAATATTTATTTTTCCTTTGTATAAAAACGGATGATGAAGACCTAGCAATTATTTTGGCTGTCGTTCAACAGCAAAATATTTTGCTGCACCAACTGATAATGGTGCCGCAAATGAATAATGATGATGATTATAACCCCTAATATGCTCTGCACACTGAGACCATCCCGGGGGAATGGTGGGATTTTTTGACAGATGTGAAACTCCGATTCACACTGGCACCATCCACCATTCGTCAAAAACAGCTGATGCCAATAACAAGTACATTATATTTGCGCGGAAGATTTATAATTTTTTTTTATATTGGATAATGAAGATGTAGCAATTAATTCTGCCGTGTTTCAACAGCAAAATATGCCAACAACCCGATAGTAGCAACAGTTCTGGTGATTTTAATCAGTCAGCAGAACAGATAAGATCTGCAATAGCAAAATATTGTTCACACCATAATGAAAATTATAAACTTATTAATTTATATTTCTCAGCACTTCCAATAAATCATTCTGGATTTTTTTTGTTCGTTTTTTTTTTCTTCTGGCTCTTCCTTCGTGGTTGGCTGCCGGTGTCGTCCTTCGCGGTGGCCGCACATGGTGGATGGTTGCGTGCGGGTCCTGGTGGCCGTCCGGTCGATGTCGGTCGAGGTCGCGGAGGTTTAATGCGCTCCGAGGAGAATAAATGTTGCGGAGGTCGAATGCGCTCCTAGGAGAAGAAATGTTGCGGAGGTCGAATGCGCTCCGAGGAGAAGAAATGTTGCGGAGGTCGAATGCGCTCAGAGGAGAAGAAAGGTTGCGGAGGGTTAATGCGCTCCGAAGAGAGGAAAGGCGGTGGAGGTTTAATGCGTTCCGAGGAGGATGGGAGGTCGCTGGGGCTGCTGGTGGCTGCTACTGATGCTTACCTCTCCACTGGCCGGAGCCGAACGGATCCTGATCGCTCTGGCGGAGCCCCTTTTATTTCTTTTTTGGTTTTAAATCATCTCAAGGATGATCGGAATTTTGATCGTAGCACTGTAGCCACATTGATCAGATACTGGTGATGTAGTTTGGCGAGTTTGACAGGTCGCTGTATAAAAAAAGAAAAAAAATAACTTAACTTTTTTAGAAAATAAACTGAAATTACTTTATAACATGATAAAGAAAAAAGGGGTCAAAAGTTTAAGTCAGCAGTTTTGATGAAGATTGCCAGCTCTCTGAGATGTAGCGGCTCTTTTTTGATTAATAATTGATGTAAATTGTTATAATATTTAAAGATTTTGAATTTCCTATTGAGCCCGGCAAATCTTTGGCAATCGAAGATCAGGTGTTCGGCATATTCAGTTACATTGCACTTTTCGCAGATATTTGAGTCAATTGCTTTGATGCTGTGTGGGAAGACTTTGTCGTATGTGTGTCCTGTCATAAGTCTGTTAATGGTCTTGATGCTTTTAGCATTCCATTTAAGAGAATAATGCCAGGGTTTACTGGGTATGTCTGGAAATATGTCTATGAGGCTGGATCCCTTCGTCCTACACTTCATCCTGTAGTCCTCATTCCATTTGTATACTAAAAAGTTCCTAATTTCTCTTTGAGCCTTCTTGTAGCTGTATTCTATATTTATTGTAACCCCCTCACGTGTAGCAGCCTTTGCTGCTATATTAGTCTTTTCGTTGATGGCCACACCCTTGTGACCAGGAACCCATAGAATGTCAAGTTTCTGAATGTCTGATTGGTTAATTATGTTGTGAATATCATTCACTAGGTACGAGTCTGTATTCTTATTTTTAATTAAATTAATAGCTCCTAATCCATCACTTAAAATCACAGCTTTTTTGTAATTATATTTAAGACATATTTCGCCTTTTTAAGGCCTACGAGTTCGGCACCTACTGAGGATAATCTGTTTTCTATTTTGTACTTGTGGATAATTCCACTAGGCCATTTGACTATTCCTATGCCACATGTTCTTTCTGTAACTGAGGCATCTGTTGAAAGAATGTTCCAGTCGTCCTTTCTGTACTTGTTCATAATCTCATAAAATATAGTTTTTATTTCTTCATTCGGGTATTCTTCCTTACCCTTAGTTAAAAATGTATCTAATACATAGATTTTGTTACATGTGTTAACACTATCACAGTCTTGAGTGTTTACAAAGATGGAATTAAATTCTCTTAAAGTACGTGTGTAACTCGTATCATCTTTTGAGCCTCCTAACTTTAAGCAGTTCTTTGGCTGTAAGCCACTTCGCCCTGAAAACAGGTGGCATTACACCAGCGAGGACAAAAATTTCGTGTTTGCTTGTATCAGGTGGCACCCCAACACACCTTCTGAGTGATTTAGCTTGCGCTATTTCTATATCTTTGCTTGCGCCAGATCCTATGTCTGAAAAACTTGTGATAGCATATTCTTGTTTTGTGCTAATAAAAGCTTTGAAGATGTTGGTACTTGTTTTAGGTTTTAGATCTGATTTGATAGTAGTCGCAAGCTGGAGGCTTCTGTTGCCTTTTTTTGTTTGTTCTTTAACCATTTTTACATGACTGACATTTGACATGTTTGCGCTAATCAGTCTGCCTAAGAAACGGATATCATCGTACTTCTAGACCAACGAGCCGACTGAACGTTGAGCGCTCTATTATGGATTCAATGCGCGTGCTCGCCCTCTGCTGGTGTAAAAGGAATGACTATTGTATGCACAAGGGCTGCTAGGTTAGCTAAAACACAAACCTTTTAGTGTTGTAAGTGGCTAGAAAATAATTAAATTCATTTAATTTAAATCAAATACGATTTCAATTGTAAAAACAAGATTGGTTATGTAAGATATGAATATCAGTTCAAGATTTAATTATCGATAGTACTATGTACTCGATATATCGATACTTGTCGCGGACAAGTATTGATATGTCAGCATAATAGGCTCGGCACACTTAGCACATCCCAGGGGAAGGGTGGGACATATGTGAGAATCCCATTAAACTGGCACCATCCGTCATCCTACATCCATCATCAAAAACAGCCGATGCCAATAACAAGTTCATAATGTTTGAACGGAATATTTATTTTTCCTTTGTATAAAAACGGATGATGAAGACCTAGCAATTATTTTGGCTGTCGTTCAACAGCAAAATATTTTGCTGCACCAACTGATAATGGTGCCGCAAATGAATAATGATGATGATTATAACCCCTAATATGCTCTGCACACTGAGACCATCCCGGGGGAATGGTGGGATATTTTGACAGATGTGAAACTCCGATTCACACTGGCACCATCCACCATTCGTCAAAAACAGCTGATGCCAATAACAAGTACATTATATTTGCGCGGAAGATTTATAAATTGTTTTTATATTGGATAATGAAGATGTAGCAATTATTTCGGCCGTGTTTCAACAGCAAAATATGACAACAGCCCGATAGCAACAACAGTTCTGGTGACTTTAATCAGTCAGCAGAACAGATAAGATCTGCAATAGCAAAATATTGTTGCCAGAAAATGTGCTGGAGCTACATGATCCGTCCAGATCCAACTCGATAATGTTCGAAAAATAATAATTATTAAAGAATAAATTATGCATAATGTGACGGCGCTTCGGCCGGGCTATGCTCGTCGCGCCGGGTTCCACAGAAATTTATTTGATTGGTTCAAGAATAAGGCGGGACTTGAGCGGTAACAAAAGAAATAGCGTTATTTTTATTGTTCTTAAAAGGTACAAAGTTTGGTAGGTGCGCGGGTTTTTCTTCTGGCTCTTCCTTCGTGGTCGGCTGCCGGAGTCGTCCTTCGCGGTGGCCGCACGTGGTGGATGGTTGCGTGCGTGTCCTGGTGGCCGTCCGGTCGATGTCGGTCGAGGTCGCGGAGGTTTAATGCGCTCCGAGGAGAATAAATGTTGCGGACGTCGAATGCGCTTCTAGGAGAAGAAATGTTGCGGAGGTCTAATGCGCTCCGAGGAGAAGAACTGTTGCGGAGGACGAATGCTCTCCGAGGAGAAGAAATGTTGCGGAGGTCGAATGCGCTCCGAGGAGAAGAAATGTTGCGGAGGTCGAATGCGCTCAGAGGAGAAGAAAGGTTGCGGAGGGTTAATGCGCTCCGAAGAGAGGAAAGGCGGCGGAGGTTTAATACGCTCCGAGGAGGATGGGAGGACGCTGGGGCTGCTACTGATGCTTACCTCTCCACTGGCCGGAGCCGAACGGATCCTGATCGCTCTGGCGGAATATGTAAAATAGAACTTGAATCGGCAGTTTATTTTTTAAGTGAGACGGTACATTTTGGTATTTTTTTGAATCGTGTAGAATCTGTAATAACCGGTTCACAGCACTGAGTCCCATTCCATACACACATACCCTGGTGGAAATGGATGTTATATAATTGAGAATATGTTTGTCATCCCAGGCAAAAACAATTTATTTTCAATATATTTTAATATTATTCAATATTAATTATAATATTATTTTCAATACTTCAACGATATTTTAAAGCTTATTGTCTTCTTGCAGAGACCAAGAATAGGTATCAGGATCGAAATCATATACATGAATATGTCTAAAAAATGTCAATTTGAGAAAAGGTCTTTATTAGTTACGTTTTATCTACATATCAATATTTATACTTTCATAAAAATTTAACAAAATAGGGTATACAAAGGCCTATACTACGGCTTACACGCAATATAGCGACTCTTTTTTTGTTGAACTGTTTCGTTTAAACCTTTTTTACAACAAATACAATAAAAGCAAGGATTTAAAACTATTCAATCATGTAGAAAATTTATTCATCAATGGGATAAAACTATGTGGCCATTGCTGAGAGATTTAGTTAGTCAGCATTATTCAATGGAATATCAAAAATGAGCAATTTCTTTTTTCGTTTGTTTTGATTGACCTATTTCGCTACTTGTTTTTTGTTTGACTTATTTCGCTAAAACCTCTTTTTACGCAAAATGCAATAAAAGCAAGTATTAAGAATACACCAGTTTAATAGAAAATTGATTCATCAATCGTATAAAATTAAGTGGGCATGGCTAAATGTTCTATATAGCTAGTAATATTCGACGGATTATCAAAAACGAGAAATATGTATAACAGAACTTGACTTCGTCAGTATATGTACGGTATATTTAATTTTAATATTATTAAAACGAGACGGTATATTTTTGAGGGTCTTATCCATAAGCGGCGGTCACACTGCACTGCTAGCGTGTGTGCTTCTTTGGTTGAAAAATATAATTAAAAATTTATTCTAACTACTGGGATCTTTTATTTCTTTTTTTGGTTTTAAATCATCTCAAGGATGATCGGAATTTTGATCGTAGCACTGTAGCCACATTGATCAGATACTGGTGATTGACAGGTTTGACGAGTTTGACAGGTCGGTGTATAAAAAAAGGAAAAAAATTACTGAACTTTTTTAGAAAATAAACTGAAATTACTTTATAACATGATAAAGAAAAAAGGGGTCAAAAGTTTAATTCAGCAGTTTTGATGAAGATTGCCAGCTCTCTGAGATGTAGCGGCTCTTTTTATACCCGATACTCAAAATGAGTATTGGGGTATATTAGATATGTGGTAAAAGTGGATGTGTGTAACGTCCAGAAGGAATCGTTTCCGACCCTATAAAGTATATATATTCTTGATCAGCATCAATAGCCGAGTCGATTGAGCCCTGTCTGTCTGTCCGTCCGTCCGTCTGTCCGTCCCCTTCAGCGTCTAATGCTCAAAGACTATAAGAGCTAGAGCAACGATGTTTTGGATCCAGACTTCTGTGATATGTCACTGCTCCAAAAATATTTCAAAACTTTGCCCCGCCCACTTCCGCCCCCACAAAGGGCGAAAATCTGTGGCATCCACAATTTCGACGATACGAGAAAACTAAAAACGCAGAATCGTAGAAAATGACTATATCTTCTAGAGTGCAAAATCTGAACCTGATCGTATAATTATTACAGCCAGAATCACGAAAACAATTTCACTCTTTCTCGCTCTGTCTCACTCTAACACACAGGTTTCATGGTCGGTTTTGCCAATTGCAAAATATGAGTTCAAGGATCTCAGAACCCATAAGAGCTAGAGCAACCAAATTTGGTATCCACACTCCTGTGATATCGGACCTTGACCGTTTCGTGTCCAAATTTCGCCACTCCCCCTTCCGCCCCCGCAAAGGACGAAAATCTGGGGCAACCACAAATCTCAGAGACTATTAAGGCTAGAGTAACCAAATTAGGTATCCGCACTTCTGTTAGATCTAACTATAAAACGTATATCTCAGAATTTCGCCCCACCCCCATCCGCCCCCACAAAGGACGAAAATCTGTTGCATCCACAATATTGCAGATTTCAGAAAACTAAAAACGCAGAATCATAGATAATGACCATATCTATCAGATTGCTGAGTCTGTATCAGATCAGATCATTTTTATAGCCAAAAGGAACAAATCAATTTGCAGTGGCTACGCAGCGCCTGACGTCACGCTCAGACTGATTTTCTGTCTCTCTCGAACGCACTCTTTGTCGTGTCGTTTAATATTAGCGGCGTCTGCCGGAGGAGAGCCATACTGACTTAGTATCGGGTATAACCGTAGAGTTGCGGTGTCCGCAGCAACTCACAACGTTCCCCCTCGTTTGATTAATAATTGATGTAAATTGTTATAATATTTAAAGATTTTGAATTTCCTATTGAGCCCGGCAAATCTTTGGCAATCGAAGATCAGGTGTTCGGCATATTCAGTTACATTGCACTTTTCGCAGATATTTGAGTCAATTGCTTTGATGCTGTGTGGGAAGACTTTGTCGTATGTGTGTCCTGTCATAAGTCTGTTAATGGTCTTGATGCTTTTAGCATTCCATTTAAGAGAATAATGCCAGGGTTTACTGGGTATGTCTGGAAATATGTCTATGAGGCTGGATCCCTTCGTCCTACACTTCATCCTGTAGTCCTCATTCCATTTGTATACTAAAAAGTTCCTAATTTCTCTTTGAGCCTTCTTGTAGCTGAATTCTATATTTATTGTAACCCCCTCACGTGTAGCAGCCTTTGCTGCTATGTCAGTCTTTTCGTTGATGGCCACACCCTTGTGACCAGGGACCCATAGAATGTCAAGTTTCTGAATGTCTGATTGGTTAATTATGTTGTGAATATCATTCACTAGGTACGAGTCTGTATTCTTATTTTTAATTAAATTAATAGCTCCTAATCCATCACTTAAAATCACAGCCTTTTTGCAATTATATTTAAGACATAGTTCGCCTTTTTAAGGCCTACGAGTTCGGCCCCTACTGAGGATAATCTGTTTTCTATATTGTACTTGTGGATATGTCCACTAGGCCATTCGATTATTCCTATGCCACATGTACTTTCTGTAACTGAGGCATCTGTTGATAGAATGTTCCAGTCGTCCTTTCTGTACTTGTTCAGAATCTCATAAAATATTTTTTATTAGTTTTTATAGTTTTTATTTCTTCATTCGAGTATTCTTCCTTACCCTTAGTTAAAAATTTATCTAATACATAGATTTTGTTACATGTGTTAACACTATCACAGTCTTGAGTGTTTACAAAGATGGAATTAAATTCTCTTAAAGTACGTGTGTAACTCGTATCATCTTTTGAGCCTCCTAACTTTAAGCAGTTCTTTGGCTGTAAGCCATTTCGCCCTGAAAACAGGTGGCATTACACCAGCGAGGACAAAAATTTCGTGTTTGCTTGTATCAGGTGGCACCCCAACACACCTTCTGAGTGATTTAGCTTGCGCTATTTCTATATCTTTGCTTGCTCCAGATCCTATGTCTGAAAAACTTGTGATAGCATATTCTTGTTTTGTGCTAATAAAAGTTTTGAAGATGTTGGTACTTGTTTTAGGTTTTAGACCTGATTTGATAGTAGTCGCAAGCTGGAGGGGTCTGTTGCCTTTTTTTGTTTGTTCTTTAACCATTTTTACATGACTGACATTTGACATGTTTGCGCTAATCAGTCTGCCTAAGAAACGGATATCATCGTACCTCTAGACCAACGAGCCGACTGAACGTTGAGCGCTCTATTATGAACCCTCTGCTGGTGTAAAAGGAATGACTATTGTATGCACAAGGGCTGCTAGGTTAGCTAAAACACAAACCTTTTAGTGTTGTAAGTGGCTAGAAAATAATTAAATTCATTTAATTTAAATAAAATACGATTTCAATAGTAAAAACAAGATTGGTTATGTAAGATATGAATATCAGTTCAAGATTTAATTATCGATAGTACTATGTACTCGATATATCGATACTTGTCGCGGACAAGTATTGATATGTCAGCATAATAGGCTCGGCACACTTAGCACATCCCAGGGGAAGGGTGGGACATATGTGAGAATCCCATTAAACTGGCACCATCCGTCATCCTACATCCATCATCAAAAACAGCCGATGCCAATAACAAGTTCATAATGTTTGCACGGAATATTTATTTTTCCTTGGTATAAAAACGGATGATGAAGACCTAGCAATTATTTTGGCTGTCGTTCAACAGCAAAATATTTTGCAGCACCAACTGATAATGGTGCCGCAAATGAATAATGATGATGATTATAACCCCTAATATGCTCTGCACACTGAGACCATCCCGGGGGAATGGTGGGATATTTTGACAGATGTGAAACTCCGATTCACACTGGCACCATCCACCATTCGTCAAAAACAGCTGATGCCAATAACAAGTATATTTGCGCGGAAGATGTAGCAATTAATTCTGCCGTGTTTCAACAGCAAAATATGCCAACAACCCGATAGCAGCAACAGTTCTGGTGATTTTAATCAGTCAGCAGAACAGATAAGATCTGCAATAGCAAAATATTGTTCACACCATAATGAAAATTATAAACTTATTAATTTATATTTCTCAGCACTTCCAATAAATCATTCTGGATTTTTTTTGTTCGTTTTTTTTTTCTTCTGGCTCTTCCTTCGTGGTTGGCTGCCGGTGTCGTCCTTCGCGGTGGCCGCACATGGTGGATGGTTGCGTGCGGGTCCTGGTGGCCGTCCGGTCGATGTCGGTCGAGGTCGCGGAGGTTTAATGCGCTCCGAGGAGAATAAATGTTGCGGAGGTCGAATGCGCTCCTAGGAGAAGAAATGTTGCGGAGGTCGAATGCGCTCCGAGGAGAAGAAATGTTGCGGAGGGTTAATGCGCTCCGAGGAGAAGAAAGGTTGCGGAGGGGTAATGCGCTCCGAAGAGAGGAAAGGCGGCGGAGGTTTAATGCGCTCCGAGGAGGATGGGAGGACGCTGGGGCTGCTGGTGGCTGCTACTGATGATTACCACTCCACTGGCCGAACGGATCCTGATCGCTCTGGCGGAGCCCCTTTTATTTCTTTTTTTGGTTTTAAATCATCTCAAGGATGATCGGAATTTTGATCGTAGCACTGTAGCCACATTGATCAGATACTGGTGATTGACAGGTTTGACGAGTTTGACAGGTCGGTGTATAAAAAAAGAAAAAATTTACTTAACTTTTTTAGAAAATAAACTGAAATTACTTTATAACATGATAAAGAAAAAAGGGGTCAAAAGTTTAAGTCAGCAGTTTTGATGAAGATTGCCAGCTCTCTGAGATGTAGCGGCTCTTTTTTGATTAATAATTGATGTAAATTGTTATAATATTTAAAGATTTTGAATTTCCTATTGAGCCCGGCAAATCTTTGGCAATCGAAGATCAGGTGTTCGGCATATTCAGTTACATTGCACTTTTCGCAGATATTTGAGTCAATTGCTTTGATGCTGTGTGGGAAGACTTTGTCGTATGTGTGTCCTGTCATAAGTCTGTTAATGGTCTTGATGCTTTTAGCATTCCATTTAAGAGAATAATGCCAGGGTTTACTGGGTATGTCTGGAAATATGTCTATGAGGCTGGATCCCTTCGTCCTACACTTCATCCTGTAGTCCTCATTCCATTTGTATACTAAAAAGTTCCTAATTTCTCTTTGAGCCTTCTTGTAGCTGTATTCTATATTTATTGTAACCCCCTCACGTGTAGCAGCCTTTGCTGCTATGTCAGTCTTTTCGTTGATGGCCACACCCTTGTGACCAGGGACCCATAGAATGTCAAGTTTCTGAATGTCTGATTGGTTAATTATGTTGTGAATATCATTCACTAGGTACGAGTCTGTATTCTTATTTTTAATTAAATTAATAGCTCCTAATCCATCACTTAAAATCACAGCCTTTTTGCAATTATATTTAAGACATAGTTCGCCTTTTTAAGGCCTACGAGTTCGGCCCCTACTGAGGATAATCTGTTTTCTATATTGTACTTGTGGATATGTCCACTAGGCCATTCGATTATTCCTATGCCACATGTACTTTCTGTAACTGAGGCATCTGTTGATAGAATGTTCCAGTCGTCCTTTCTGTACTTGTTCAGAATCTCATAAAATATAGTTTTTATTTCTTCATTCGAGTATTCTTCCTTACCCTTAGTTAAAAATTTATCTAATACATAGATTTTGTTACATGTGTTAACACTATCACAGTCTTGAGTGTTTACAAAGATGGAATTAAATTCTCTTAAAGTACGTGTGTAACTCGTATCATCTTTTGAGCCTCCTAACTTTAAGCAGTTCTTTGGCTGTAAGCCATTTCGCCCTGAAAACAGGTGGCATTACACCAGCGAGGACAAAAATTTCGTGTTTGCTTGTATCAGGTGGCACCCCAACACACCTTCTGAGTGATTTAGCTTGCGCTATTTCTATATCTTTGCTTGCTCCAGATCCTATGTCTGAAAAACTTGTGATAGCATATTCTTGTTTTGTGCTAATAAAAGCTTTGAAGATGTTGGTACTTGTTTTAGGTTTTAGACCTGATTTGATAGTAGTCGCAAGCTGGAGGGGTCTGTTGCCTTTTTTTGTTTGTTCTTTAACCATTTTTACATGACTGACATTTGACATGTTTGCGCTAATCAGTCTGCCTAAGAAACGGATATCATCGTACCTCTAGACCAACGAGCCGACTGAACGTTGAGCGCTCTATTATGAACCCTCTGCTGGTGTAAAAGGAATGACTATTGTATGCACAAGGGCTGCTAGGTTAGCTAAAACACAAACCTTTTAGTGTTGTAAGTGGCTAGAAAATAATTAAATTCATTTAATTTAAATCAAATACGATTTCAATTGTAAAAACAAGATTGGTTATGTAAGATATGAATATCAGTTCAAGATTTAATTATCGATAGTACTATAAGAAACACCAATGTACTCGATATATCGATACTTGTCGCGGACAAGTATTGATATGTCAGCATAATAGGCTCGGCACACTTAGCACATCCCAGGGGAAGGGTGGGACATATGTGAGAATCCCATTAAACTGGCACCATCCGTCATCCTACATCCATCATCAAAAACAGCCGATGCCAATAACAAGTTCATAATGTTTGAACGGAATATTTATTTTTCCTTTGTATAAAAACGGATGATGAAGACCTAGCAATTATTTTGGCTGTCGTTCAACAGCAAAATATTTTGCTGCACCAACTGATAATGGTGCCGCAAATGAATAATGTTGATGATTATAACCCCTAATATGCTCTGCACACTGAGACCATCCCGGGGGAATGGTGGGATTTTTTGACAGATGTGAAACTCCGATTCACACTGGCACCATCCACCATTCGTCAAAAACAGCTGATGCCAATAACAAGTACATTATATTTGCGCGGAAGATGTAGCAATTAATTCTGCCGTGTTTCAACAGCAAAATATGCCAACAACCCGATAGCAGCAACAGTTCTGGTGATTTTAATCAGTCAGCAGAACAGATAAGATCTGCAATAGCAAAATATTGTTCACACCATAATGAAAATTATAAACTTATTAATTTATATTTCTCAGCACTTCCAATAAATCATTCTGGATTTTTTTTGTTCGTTTTTTTTTTTCTTCTGGCTCTTCCTTCGTGGTTGGCTGCCGGTGTCGTCCTTCGCGGTGGCCGCACATGGTGGATGGTTGCGTGCGGGTCCTGGTGGCCGTCCGGTCGATGTCGGTCGAGGTCGCGGAGGTTTAATGCGCTCCAAGGAGAATAAATGTTGCGGAGGTCGAATGCGCTCCTAGGAGAAGAAATGTTGCGGAGGTCGAATGCGCTCCGAGGAGAAGAAATGTTGCGGAGGGTTAATGAGCTCCGAGGAGAAGAAAGGTTGCGGAGGGGTAATGCGCTCCGAAGAGAGGAAAGGCGGCGGAGGTTTAATGCGCTCCGAGGAGGATGGGAGGACGCTGGGGCTGCTGGTGGCTGCTACTGATGATTACCACTCCACTGGCCGAACGGATCCTGATCGCTCTGGCGGAGCCCCTTTTATTTCTTTTTTTGGTTTTAAATCATCTCAAGGATGATCGGAATTTTGATCGTAGCACTGTAGCCACATTGATCAGATACTGGTGATTGACAGGTTTGACGAGTTTGACAGGTCGGTGTATAAAAAAAGAAAAAATTTACTTAACTTTTTTAGAAAATAAACTGAAATTACTTTATAACATGATAAAGAAAAAAGGGGTCAAAAGTTTAAGTCAGCAGTTTTGATGAAGATTGCCAGCTCTCTGAGATGTAGCGGCTCTTTTTTGATTAATAATTGATGTAAATTGTTATAATATTTAAAGATTTTGAATTTCCTATTGAGCCCGGCAAATCTTTGGCAATCGAAGATCAGGTGTTCGGCATATTCAGTTACATTGCACTTTTCGCAGATATTTGAGTCAATTGCTTTGATGCTGTGTGGGAAGACTTTGTCGTATGTGTGTCCTGTCATAAGTCTGTTAATGGTCTTGATGCTTTTAGCATTCCATTTAAGAGAATAATGCCAGGGTTTACTGGGTATGTCTGGAAATATGTCTATGAGGCTGGATCCCTTCGTCCTACACTTCATCCTGTAGTCCTCATTCCATTTGTATACTAAAAAGTTCCTAATTTCTCTTTGAGCCTTCTTGTAGCTGTATTCTATATTTATTGTAACCCCCTCACGTGTAGCAGCCTTTGCTGCTATGTCAGTCTTTTCGTTGATGGCCACACCCTTGTGACCAGGGACCCATAGAATGTCAAGTTTCTGAATGTCTGATTGGTTAATTATGTTGTGAATATCATTCACTAGGTACGAGTCTGTATTCTTATTTTTAATTAAATTAATAGCTCCTAATCCATCACTTAAAATCACAGCCTTTTTGCAATTATATTTAAGACATAGTTCGCCTTTTTAAGGCCTACGAGTTCGGCCCCTACTGAGGATAATCTGTTTTCTATATTGTACTTGTGGATATGTCCACTAGGCCATTCGATTATTCCTATGCCACATGTACTTTCTGTAACTGAGGCATCTGTTGATAGAATGTTCCAGTCGTCCTTTCTGTACTTGTTCAGAATCTCATAAAATATAGTTTTTATTTCTTCATTCGAGTATTCTTCCTTACCCTTAGTTAAAAATTTATCTAATACATAGATTTTGTTACATGTGTTAACACTATCACAGTCTTGAGTGTTTACAAAGATGGAATTAAATTCTCTTAAAGTACGTGTGTAACTCGTATCAGCTTTTGAGCCTCCTAACTTTAAGCAGTTCTTTGGCTGTAAGCCATTTCGCCCTGAAAACAGGTGGCATTACACCAGCGAGGACAAAAATTTCGTGTTTGCTTGTATCAGGTGGCACCCCAACACACCTTCTGAGTGATTTAGCTTGCGCTATTTCTATATCTTTGCTTGCTCCAGATCCTATGTCTGAAAAACTTGTGATAGCATATTCTTGTTTTGTGCTAATAAAAGCTTTGAAGATGTTGGTACTTGTTTTAGGTTTTAGACCTGATTTGATAGTAGTCGCAAGCTGGAGGGGTCTGTTGCCTTTTTTTGTTTGTTCTTTAACCATTTTTACATGACTGACATTTGACATGTTTGCGCTAATCAGTCTGCCTAAGAAACGGATATCATCGTACCTCTAGACCAACGAGCCGACTGAACGTTGAGCGCTCTATTATGGATTCAATGCGCGTGCTCGCCCTCTGCTGGTGTAAAAGGAATGACTATTGTATGCACAAGGGCTGCTAGGTTAGCTAAAACACAAACCTTTTAGTGTTGTAAGTGGCTAGAAAATAATTAAATTCATTTAATTTAAATCAAATACGATTTCAATTGTAAAAACAAGATTGGTTATGTAAGATATGAATATCAGTTCAAGATTTAATTATCGATAGTACTATAAGAAACACCAATGTACTCGATATATCGATACTTGTCGCGGACAAGTATTGATATGTCAGCATAATAGGCTCGGCACACTTAGCACATCCCAGGGGAAGGGTGGGACATATGTGAGAATCCCATTAAACTGGCACCATCCGTCATCCTACATCCATCATCAAAAACAGCCGATGCCAATAACAAGTTCATAATGTTTGAACGGAATATTTATTTTTCCTTTGTATAAAAACGGATGATGAAGACCTAGCAATTATTTTGGCTGTCGTTCAACAGCAAAATATTTTGCTGCACCAACTGATAATGGTGCCGCAAATGAATAATGATTGATGATTATAACCCCTAATATGCTCTGCACACTGAGACCATCCCGGGGGAATGGTGGGATTTTTTGACAGATGTGAAACTCCGATTCACACTGGCACCATCCACCATTCGTCAAAAACAGCTGATGCCAATAACAAGTACATTATATTTGCGCGGAAGATGTAGCAATTAATTCTGCCGTGTTTCAACAGCAAAATATGCCAACAACCCGATAGCAGCAACAGTTCTGGTGATTTTAATCAGTCAGCAGAACAGATAAGATCTGCAATAGCAAAATATTGTTCACACCATAATGAAAATTATAAACTTATTAATTTATATTTCTCAGCACTTCCAATAAATCATTCTGGATTTTTTTTGTTCGTTTTTTTTTTTCTTCTGGCTCTTCCTTCGTGGTTGGTTGCCGGTGTCGTCCTTCGCGGTGGCCGCACATGGTGGATGGTTGCGTGCGGGTCCTGGTGGCCGTCCGGTCGATGTCGGTCGAGGTCGCGGAGGTTTAATGCGCTCCGAGGAGAATAAATGTTGCGGAGGTCGAATGCGCTCCTAGGAGAAGAAATGTTGCGGAGGTCGAATGCGCTCCGAGGAGAAGAAATGTTGCGGAGGGTTAATGAGCTCCGAGGAGAAGAAAGGTTGCGGAGGGTTAATGCGCTCCGAAGAGAGGAAAGGCGGCGGAGGTTTAATGCGCTCCGAGGAGGATGGGAGGACGCTGGGGCTGCTGGTGGCTGCTACTGATGATTACCACTCCACTGGCCGAACGGATCCTGATCGCTCTGGCGGAGCCCCTTTTATTTCTTTTTTTGGTTTTAAATCATCTCAAGGATGATCGGAATTTTGATCGTAGCACTGTAGCCACATTGATCAGATACTGGTGATTGACAGGTTTGACGAGTTTGACAGGTCGGTGTATAAAAAAAGAAAAAATTTACTTAACTTTTTTAGAAAATAAACTGAAATTACTTTATAACATGATAAAGAAAAAAGGGGTCAAAAGTTTAAGTCAGCAGTTTTGATGAAGATTGCCAGCTCTCTGAGATGTAGCGGCTCTTTTTTGATTAATAATTGATGTAAATTGTTATAATATTTAAAGATTTTGAATTTCCTATTGAGCCCGGCAAATCTTTGGCAATCGAAGATCAGGTGTTCGGCATATTCAGTTACATTGCACTTTTCGCAGATATTTGAGTCAATTGCTTTGATGCTGTGTGGGAAGACTTTGTCGTATGTGTGTCCTGTCATAAGTCTGTTAATGGTCTTGATGCTTTTAGCATTCCATTTAAGAGAATAATGCCAGGGTTTACTGGGTATGTCTGGAAATATGTCTATGAGGCTGGATCCCTTCGTCCTACACTTCATCCTGTAGTCCTCATTCCATTTGTATACTAAAAAGTTCCTAATTTCTCTTTGAGCCTTCTTGTAGCTGTAATTCTATATTTATTGTAACCCCCTCACGTGTAGCAGCCTTTGCTGCTATGTCAGTCTTTTCGTTGATGGCCACACCCTTGTGACCAGGGACCCATAGAATGTCAAGTTTCTGAATGTCTGATTGGTTAATTATGTTGTGAATATCATTCACTAGGTACGAGTCTGTATTCTTATTTTTAATTAAATTAATAGCTCCTAATCCATCACTTAAAATCACAGCCTTTTTGCAATTATATTTAAGACATAGTTCGCCTTTTTAAGGCCTACGAGTTCGGCCCCTACTGAGGATAATCTGTTTTCTATATTGTACTTGTGGATATGTCCACTAGGCCATTCGATTATTCCTATGCCACATGTACTTTCTGTAACTGAGGCATCTGTTGATAGAATGTTCCAGTCGTCCTTTCTGTACTTGTTCAGAATCTCATAAAATATAGTTTTTATTTCTTCATTCGAGTATTCTTCCTTACCCTTAGTTAAAAATTTATCTAATACATAGATTTTGTTACATGTGTTAACACTATCACAGTCTTGAGTGTTTACAAAGATGGAATTAAATTCTCTTAAAGTACGTGTGTAACTCGTATCAGCTTTTGAGCCTCCTAACTTTAAGCAGTTCTTTGGCTGTAAGCCATTTCGCCCTGAAAACAGGTGGCATTACACCAGCGAGGACAAAAATTTCGTGTTTGCTTGTATCAGGTGGCACCCCAACACACCTTCTGAGTGATTTAGCTTGCGCTATTTCTATATCTTTGCTTGCTCCAGATCCTATGTCTGAAAAACTTGTGATAGCATATTCTTGTTTTGTGCTAATAAAAGCTTTGAAGATGTTGGTACTTGTTTTAGGTTTTAGACCTGATTTGATAGTAGTCGCAAGCTGGAGGGGTCTGTTGCCTTTTTTTGTTTGTTCTTTAACCATTTTTACATGACTGACATTTGACATGTTTGCGCTAATCAGTCTGCCTAAGAAACGGATATCATCGTACCTCTAGACCAACGAGCCGACTGAACGTTGAGCGCTCTATTATGGATTCAATGCGCGTGCTCGCCCTCTGCTGGTGTAAAAGGAATGACTATTGTATGCACAAGGGCTGCTAGGTTAGCTAAAACACAAACCTTTTAGTGTTGTAAGTGGCTAGAAAATAATTAAATTCATTTAATTTAAATCAAATACGATTTCAATTGTAAAAACAAGATTGGTTATGTAAGATATGAATATCAGTTCAAGATTTAATTATCGATAGTACTATAAGAAACACAAATGTACTCGATATATCGATACTTGTCGCGGACAAGTATTGATATGTCAGCATAATAGGCTCGGCACACTTAGCACATCCCAGGGGAAGGGTGGGACATATGTGAGAATCCCATTAAACTGGCACCATCCGTCATCCTACATCCATCATCAAAAACAGCCGATGCCTATAACAAGTTCATAATGTTTGCACGGAATATTTATTTTTCCTTGGTATAAAAACGGATGATGAAGACCTAGCAATTATTTTGGCTGTCGTTCAACAGCAAAATATTTGGCTGCACCAACTGATAATGGTGCCGCAAATGAATAATGATGATGATTATAACCCCTAATATGCTCTGCACACTGAGACCATCCCGGGGGAATGGTGGGATTTTTTGACAGATGTGAAACTCCGATTCACACTGGCACCATCCACCATTCGTCAAAAACAGCTGATGCCAATAACAAGTACATTATATTTGCGCGGAAGATGTAGCAATTAATTCTGCCGTGTTTCAACAGCAAAATATGCCAACAACCCGATAGCAGCAACAGTTCTGGTGATTTTAATCAGTCAGCAGAACAGATAAGATCTGCAATAGCAAAATATTGTTCACACCATAATGAAAATTATAAACTTATTAATTTATATTTCTCAGCACTTCCAATAAATCATTCTGGATTTTTTTTGTTCGTTTTTTTTTTTCTTCTGGCTCTTCCTTCGTGGTTGGCTGCCGGTGTCGTCCTTCGCGGTGGCCGCACATGGTGGATGGTTGCGTGCGGGTCCTGGTGGCCGTCCGGTCGATGTCGGTCGAGGTCGCGGAGGTTTAATGCGCTCCGAGGAGAATAAATGTTGCGGAGGTCGAATGCGCTCCTAGGAGAAGAAATGTTGCGGAGGTCGAATGCGCTCCGAGGAGAAGAAATGTTGCGGAGGGTTAATGAGCTCCGAGGAGAAGAAAGGTTGCGGAGGGTTAATGCGCTCCGAAGAGAGGAAAGGCGGCGGAGGTTTAATGCGCTCCGAGGAGGATGGGAGGACGCTGGGGCTGCTGGTGGCTGCTACTGATGATTACCACTCCACTGGCCGAACGGATCCTGATCGCTCTGGCGGAGCCCCTTTTATTTCTTTTTTTGGTTTTAAATCATCTCAAGGATGATCGGAATTTTGATCGTAGCACTGTAGCCACATTGATCAGATACTGGTGATTGACAGGTTTGACGAGTTTGACAGGTCGGTGTATAAAAAAAGAAAAAATGTACTTAACTTTTTTAGAAAATAAACTGAAATTACTTTATAACATGATAAAGAAAAAAGGGGTCAAAAGTTTAAGTCAGCAGTTTTGATGAAGATTGCCAGCTCTCTGAGATGTAGCGGCTCTTTTTTGATTAATAATTGATGTAAATTGTTATAATATTTAAAGATTTTGAATTTCCTATTGAGCCCGGCAAATCTTTGGCAATCGAAGATCAGGTGTTCGGCATATTCAGTTACATTGCACTTTTCGCAGATATTTGAGTCAATTGCTTTGATGCTGTGTGGGAAGACTTTGTCGTATGTGTGTCCTGTCATAAGTCTGTTAATGGTCTTGATGCTTTTAGCATTCCATTTAAGAGAATAATGCCAGGGTTTACTGGGTATGTCTGGAAATATGTCTATGAGGCTGGATCCCTTCGTCCTACACTTCATCCTGTAGTCCTCATTCCATTTGTATACTAAAAAGTTCCTAATTTCTCTTTGAGCCTTCTTGTAGCTGTATTCTATATTTATTGTAACCCCCTCACGTGTAGCAGCCTTTGCTGCTATGTCAGTCTTTTCGTTGATGGCCACACCCTTGTGACCAGGGACCCATAGAATGTCAAGTTTCTGAATGTCTGATTGGTTAATTATGTTGTGAATATCATTCACTAGGTACGAGTCTGTATTCTTATTTTTAATTAAATTAATAGCTCCTAATCCATCACTTAAAATCACAGCCTTTTTGCAATTATATTTAAGACATAGTTCGCCTTTTTAAGGCCTACGAGTTCGGCCCCTACTGAGGATAATCTGTTTTCTATATTGTACTTGTGGATATGTCCACTAGGCCATTCGATTATTCCTATGCCACATGTACTTTCTGTAACTGAGGCATCTGTTGATAGAATGTTCCAGTCGTCCTTTCTGTACTTGTTCAGAATCTCATAAAATATAGTTTTTATTTCTTCATTCGAGTATTCTTCCTTACCCTTAGTTAAAAATGTATCTAATACATGGATTTTGTTACATGTGTTAACACTATCACAGTCTTGAGTGTTTACAAAGATGGAATTAAATTCTCTTAAAGTACGTGTGTAACTCGTATCATCTTTTGAGCCTCCTAACTTTAAGCAGTTCTTTGGCTGTAAGCCACTTCGCCCTGAAAACAGGTGGCATTACACCAGCGAGGACAAAAATTTCGTGTTTGCTTGTATCAGGTGGCACCCCAACACACCTTCTGAGTGATTTAGCTTGCGCTATTTCTATATCTTTGCTTGCTCCAGATCCTATGTCTGAAAAACTTGTGATAGCATATTCTTGTTTTGTGCTAATAAAAGCTTTGAAGATGTTGGTACTTGTTTTAGGTTTTAGATCTGATTTGATAGTAGTCGCAAGCTGGAGGCTTCTGTTGCCTTTTTTGTTTGTTCTTTAACCATTTTTACATGACTGACATTTGACATGTTTGCGCTAATCAGTCTGCCTAAGAAACGGATATCATCGTACCTCTAGACCAACGAGCCGACTGAACGTTGAGCGCTCTATTATGGATTCAATGCGCGTGCTCGCCCTCTGCTGGTGTAAAAGGAATGACTATTGTATGCACAAGGGCTGCTAGGTTAGCTAAAACACAAACCTTTTAGTGTTGTAAGTGGCTAGAAAATAATTAAATTCATTTAATTTAAATCAAATACGATTTCAATTGTAAAAACAAGATTGGTTATGTAAGATATGAATATCAGTTCAAGATTTAATTATCGATAGTACTATAAGAAACACCAATGTACTCGATATATCGATACTTGTCGCGGACAAGTATTGATATGTCAGCATAATAGGCTCGGCACACTTAGCACATCCCAGGGGAAGGGTGGGACATATGTGAGAATCCCATTAAACTGGCACCATCCGTCATCCTACATCCATCATCAAAAACAGCCGATGCCAATAACAAGTTCATAATGTTTGCACGGAATATTTATTTTTCCTTGGTATAAAAACGGATGATGAAGACCTAGCAATTATTTTGGCTGTCGTTCAACAGCAAAATATTTTGCTGCACCAACTGATAATGGTGCCGCAAATGAATAATGATGATGATTATAACCCCTAATATGCTCTGCACACTGAGACCATCCCGGGGGAATGGTGGGATTTTTTGACAGATGTGAAACTCCGATTCACACTGGCACCATCCACCATTCGTCAAAAACAGCTGATGCCAATAACAAGTACATTATATTTGCGCGGAAGATGTAGCAATTAATTCTGCCGTGTTTCAACAGCAAAATATGCCAACAACCCGATAGCAGCAACAGTTCTGGTGATTTTAATCAGTCAGCAGAACAGATAAGATCTGCAATAGCAAAATATTGTTCACACCATAATGAAAATTATAAACTTATTAATTTATATTTCTCAGCACTTCCAATAAATCATTCTGGATTTTTTTTGCTCGTTTTTTTTTTTTCTTCTGGCTCTTCCTTCGTGGTTGGCTGCCGGTGTCGTCCTTCGCGGTGGCCGCACATGGTGGATGGTTGCGTGCGGGTCCTGGTGGCCGTCCGGTCGAGGTCGCGGAGGTTTAATGCGCTCCGAGGAGAATAAATGTTGCGGAGGTCGAATGCGCTCCTAGGAGAAGAAATGTTGCGGAGGTCGAATGCGCTCCGAGGAGAAGAAATGTTGCGGAGGGTTAATGAGCTCCGAGGAGAAGAAAGGTTGCGGAGGGTTAATGCGCTCCGAAGAGAGGAAAGGCGGCGGAGGTTTAATGCGCTCCGAGGAGGATGGGAGGACGCTGGGGCTGCTGGTGGCTGCTACTGATGATTACCACTCCACTGGCCGAACGGATCCTGATCGCTCTGGCGGAGCCCCTTTTATTTCTTTTTTTGGTTTTAAATCATCTCAAGGATGATCGGAATTTTGATCGTAGCACTGTAGCCACATTGATCAGATACTGGTGATTGACAGGTTTGACGAGTTTGACAGGTCGGTGTATAAAAAAAGAAAAAATTTACTTAACTTTTTTAGAAAATAAACTGAAATTACTTTATAACATGATAAAGAAAAAAGGGGTCAAAAGTTTAAGTCAGCAGTTTTGATGAAGATTGCCAGCTCTCTGAGATGTAGCGGCTCTTTTTTGATTAATAATTGATGTAAATTGTTATAATATTTAAAGATTTTGAATTTCCTATTGAGCCCGGCAAATCTTTGGCAATCGAAGATCAGGTGTTCGGCATATTCAGTTACATTGCACTTTTCGCAGATATTTGAGTCAATTGCTTTGATGCTGTGTGGGAAGACTTTGTCGTATGTGTGTCCTGTCATAAGTCTGTTAATGGTCTTGATGCTTTTAGCATTCCATTTAAGAGAATAATGCCAGGGTTTACTGGGTATGTCTGGAAATATGTCTATGAGGCTGGATCCCTTCGTCCTACACTTCATCCTGTAGTCCTCATTCCATTTGTATACTAAAAAGTTCCTAATTTCTCTTTGAGCCTTCTTGTAGCTGTATTCTATATTTATTGTAACCCCCTCACGTGTAGCAGCCTTTGCTGCTATGTCAGTCTTTTCGTTGATGGCCACACCCTTGTGACCAGGGACCCATAGAATGTCAAGTTTCTGAATGTCTGATTGGTTAATTATGTTGTGAATATCATTCACTAGGTACGAGTCTGTATTCTTATTTTTAATTAAATTAATAGCTCCTAATCCATCACTTAAAATCACAGCCTTTTTGCAATTATATTTAAGACATAGTTCGCCTTTTTAAGGCCTACGAGTTCGGCCCCTACTGAGGATAATCTGTTTTCTATATTGTACTTGTGGATATGTCCACTAGGCCATTCGATTATTCCTATGCCACATGTACTTTCTGTAACTGAGGCATCTGTTGATAGAATGTTCCAGTCGTCCTTTCTGTACTTGTTCAGAATCTCATAAAATATAGTTTTTATTTCTTCATTCGAGTATTCTTCCTTACCCTTAGTTAAAAATGTATCTAATACATGGATTTTGTTACATGTGTTAACACTATCACAGTCTTGAGTGTTTACAAAGATGGAATTAAATTCTCTTAAAGTACGTGTGTAACTCGTATCATCTTTTGAGCCTCCTAACTTTAAGCAGTTCTTTGGCTGTAAGCCACTTCGCCCTGAAAACAGGTGGCATTACACCAGCGAGGACAAAAATTTCGTGTTTGCTTGTATCAGGTGGCACCCCAACACACCTTCTGAGTGATTTAGCTTGCGCTATTTCTATATCTTTGCTTGCTCCAGATCCTATGTCTGAAAAACTTGTGATAGCATATTCTTGTTTTGTGCTAATAAAAGCTTTGAAGATGTTGGTACTTGTTTTAGGTTTTAGATCTGATTTGATAGTAGTCGCAAGCTGGAGGCTTCTGTTGCCTTTTTTTGTTTGTTCTTTAACCATTTTTACATGACTGACATTTGACATGTTTGCGCTAATCAGTCTGCCTAAGAAACGGATATCATCGTACTTCTAGACCAACGAGCCGACTGAACGTTGAGCGCTCTATTATGGATTCAATGCGCGTGCTCGCCCTCTGCTGGTGTAAAAGGAATGACTATTGTATGCACAAGGGCTGCTAGGTTAGCTAAAACACAAACCTTTTAGTGTTGTAAGTGGCTAGAAAATAATTAAATTCATTTAATTTAAATCAAATACGATTTCAATTGTAAAAACAAGATTGGTTATGTAAGATATGAATATCAGTTCAAGATTTAATTATCGATAGTACTATGTACTCGATATATCGATACTTGTCGCGGACAAGTATTGATATGTCAGCATAATAGGCTCGGCTCGCTTAGCACATCCCAGGGGAAGGGTGGGACATATGTGAAAATCCCATTAAACTGGCACCATCCGTCATCCTACATCCATCATCAAAAACAGCCGATGCCAATAACAAGTTCATAATGTTTGCACGGAATATTTATTTTTCCTTTGTATAAAAATGAATGATGAAGACCTAGCAATTATTTTGGCTGTCGTTCAACAGCAAAATATTTTGCTGCACCAACTGATAATGGTGCCGCAAATGAATAATGATGATGATTATAACCCCTAATATGCTCTGCACACTGAGAATGGTGGGAATGGAATGGGGGAATGGTGGGATTTTTTGGCAGATGTGAAACAACAACAAACAAGTACATTATATTTGCGCGGAAGATTTATAAATTTTTTTTTATATTGGATAATGAAGATGTAGCAATTATTTCGGCCGTGTGTCAATAGCAAAATATGCCAACAGCCCGATAGCAGCAACAGTTCTGGTGATTTTAATCAGCCAGCAGAACAGATAAGATCTGCAATAGCAAAATATTGTTTACACCATAATGAAAATTATAAACTTATTAATTTATATTTCTCAGCACTTCCAATAAATCATTCTGGAATTTTTTTTGCGTGTGGATGAGGCTATTTTTTCCTTCCTCATATCATGTTCTTCTTCCTGTGAAGGTCCTTCTGCTCTTCGAATCGCTCTCCGACGATTTCCATCCAAGAAGTGTCGACTTTTTTGGTTCGAAAATGTGCTGGAGCTACATGATCCGTCCAGATCCAACTCGATAATGTTCGAAAAAAAACTCATTATTAAAGAATAAATTATGCATAATGTGACGGCGCTTCGGCCGGGGTATGCTCGTCGCGCCGGGTTCCACAGAAATTTATTTGATCTCTGGGTGTGGTAGCTGAAAGAGTCTCGTGGTTCAAGAATAAGGCGGGACTTGAGCGGTAACAAAAGAAATAGCGTTATTTTTATTGTTCTTAAAAGGTACAAAGTTTGGTAGGTGCGCGGGTTTTTCTTCTGGCTCTTCCCTCGTGGTCGGCTGCCGTAGTCGTCCTTCGCGGTGGCCGCACGTGGTGGATGGTTGCGTGCGGGTACTGGTGGCCGTCCGGTCGATGTCGGTCGAGGTCGCGGAGGTTTAATGCGCTCGGAGGAGAATAAATGTTGCGAACGTCGAATGCGCTTCTAGGAGAAGAAATGTTGCGGAGGTCTAATGCGCTCCGAGGAGAAGAACTGTTGCGGAGGTCGAATGCGCTCCGAGGAGAAGAAATGTTGCGGAGGGTTAATGCAGGAAAGGCGGCGGAGGTTTAATGCGCTCCGAGGAGGATGGGAGGACGCTGGGGCTGCTGGTGGCTGCTACTGATGATTACCACTCCACTGGCCGAACGGATGCTGATCGCTCTGGCGGAGCCCCTTTTATTTCTTTTTTTGGTTTTAAATCATCTCAAGGATGATCGGAATTTTGATCGTAGCACTGTAGCCACATTGATCAGATACTGGTGATTGACAGGTTTGACGAGTTTGACAGGTCGGTGTATAAAAAAATAAAAAATTTACTTAACTTTTTTAGAAAATAAACTGAAATTACTTTATAACATGATTGAAAATTCGGAAGAGTTTTTCCAAAACAAACGTTATGATGACTCCGGTCCAGCGGGCTCTAGGTTCGGTTTTTTACGTTAAATTGTCTGCTCACAACATCGCACACGCTAAGATAGGTTAATTAAGATCGTCTGCTGCAACATTCCGGCCCCGTTGAAGACCTCCGGTGCTTCAACCGTCTATTGGCAGTTTTGCCAATTTGTGTATGGGGCGTTTAATTACGCCCGCGGGTGTTCGCACCTCGGCGACGCGCACTCTCCCATCTTCTCCCTTGATTGCGGCCACCACTCGTCCAGTGGTCCACTTCTGTGGCGGTGTGTTGTCCTCGTGGACGAGCACTAGACAGCCAATGTCCAAGTCTGGCCCTTTGGTAGCCCACTGGTGACGCTTCTGCAGGCTGACCAAGTAGTCCTTGGACCAGCCCTGCCAAAACTGCTGCTTGAGTGCTGACAGCATTCGCCACCGCTTCAAGTACGCGAAGCTTCCCCTGCTGCATCTGTCGTCGTGATCTGATTCGGGCGGCAGCGAAAGAAGCGGCTGCCCGATCAGCAGGTGCCCTGGCGTTAGCGCTTCTCCATCGCTGGGATCGTTGCCTGGGGACGCGATTGGCCGGGAGTTGAGAAGAGCCTCTACCTCTACCAGGTGGGTGCACAGCTCGTCCGCGGTGAGCTTGGCGTTGCCCACTCCGCGTACCAACCTCTGCTTGGCTGATTTGACGGCTGCCTCCCACAATCCGCCGAAGTGTGGTGCTCTCGGTGGTATGAAACACCACTCGACGCCTTGGCGCGCTGCGTACGCCTTGAGCCGGTCCTGGTCACTCTGGTACGCTTGATGCAGCTCGTTCAGCACCTTGCTCGCGCCCACGAAGTTGGTGGCGTTGTCGCTGTACACCTTCTCCGGAAGGCCTCTTCTCCCGATGAACCTTTTAAAAACAGATACAAAAACTATCAGTGGACAAATCTGCTACAAGCTCCAGGTGAACAGCTTTTGATACAAAGCAGACGAAGACGGCTACATATGTCTTAATAGGGGGCCTGCCGCGAATCTTGAGAGACACGTAGAATGGGCCGCAGAAATCTACCCCACAAATCAAAAAGGGCCGAGCTCTTCGCACTCTATCAGCTGGCAGGTTTCCCATGATCTGTCCCTGTAGGACTGGCTTGTATCGGAAGCAGTGCACACAATTTCTCAGGATCCTTGTACATGCTTCTCGAGCATTGATTAGCCATATCTGCTGCCTTAGTAACGAAACCATCACTTTGGCGCCTGCATGGTAGTGAGTCCGATGCAAATTGCGAAGATAAAGCGTCACGAACTGCGACTTTTGCGACAGCAGCAGAGGAAATTTGGTGTCATACGGAATCTCTGCGTTGAGCAACCTTCCTCCCACTCGAATCAGTCGCAGCGTTACTCCGTCGAGTTCGCTCGTATGTATGAACGGGTTTAGTCGTTGAAGATGCGGTGACAGGATTTCCGACCTCGCTAGCTTGTGGAATTCTGATCCCAACTCGTGTCTTTGGACTACTTCTACCAGCCTTAGAAATGAGACCTTAAGTTCTTTGGCTGACAGAACGACCTCTCGACTACGCTTGCTTCCTTGTAGGAACCGGTTTACATATGCCATAATCCGAAGCAATTTCTCAAAAGAAGAGCATCTTTCAATCAACTCGATGAAATCATTGGCCTGACACTTTGCCACTGAATGTGTTGCCAAACACTTCTTGTTTTCCGACCGTTCCATTTCTGGGGACAACTCAACCTGATGTAGACATGGCCACTCCTCAGAATTCCTGAGCAGAAATTGGGGACCATCAGTCCACAATGAGCACGTTACACCGTCTACGTCTGTGCCACGTGACACCAAATCGGCTGGGTTTTGCTCAGTAGGAACGTGCCGCCAAGTCACACCGCTTGACGATTCCTGGATTTCAGCAATCCTATTGGCCACAAACGTTGCGAGCGTGGCTGGATCCCTTTCCAGCCAGTACAAGGTGACTTGGGAGTCCGACCAAAAGTTCACACTTTCGATCATGAACTTGTCCAGGAGCGGTTTTACTTGAGCCCATAAAGTGGATAACAGGAGCGCTGCGCACAATTCGAGTCTTGGAATCGATTTCGTTTTGAGAGGAGCTACTCGAGACTTTGCGGTAAGAAGCTTAGACACGACATTTTTACCATCACTGGTACGGATGTAAATGCAGCATCCGTACGCTTCACCTGATGCGTCTGCGAATCCGTGAATCTGAACGCTTTTATGCGTGGGAAGGCCAATGTAGCGAGGTATGGTTATCTTGTCTAATTCAAACAAATTTAGCTTGAAGTGGTTCCAACTCGTGTGCCAACTCATGGGAACCGACTCGTCCCAATCCAACTTTTGCCGCCACAATTGCTGCAGCAATATTTTTGCCCTCGTTATTAAGGGACATAATAACCCTAATGGGTCGAACAATCGGGACGCAACTGACAAAATGTTTCGCTTTGTAGGGGTCAATGAATCAAATGAGTCATCTAAATGATAATGGAACAAATCATTTTGCGGATTCCATCTAATTCCGAGCGTTTTAACAGACGACGAAGGATCAAACTGCAGCGATTTCTCCTGGCCACTATCGGACAGCAGCTGGGGATGATTTGACGGCCACTTGGCCAACTTAAAACCCCGAGTTTCTAAGACCTCACACACTTCCAGCCGAATACGTTCTAAATCTTCCAGACTGTTTGCTCCAGTAAGCATATCATCGACGTAAAAGTCACTTTTTATGACTTGTGATGCAATAGGATGGGACTCAACATAAACGTCTGCCAATTCAACGAGACAGCGGATGGCCAGAAATGGAGCTGAGGCTGTCCCATAAGTAACCGTATTCAGGCGATACGTTTGAACATCTACATTTGCCTTATCCCTCCACAGAATCAATTGGAAATTTCGGTCTTCTTCGGCGACCTGAACTTGCCTATACATTTTGGAGATGTCAGCTGTGAGCGCAAAACGATTTAATCGAAATCGGGCAAGAGTTGCGTAAAGCTCCCTCTGAATAGTTGCACCCACCATCAAAGTCTCATTTAATGAGATTGAAGTCGATGTTTTGCTCGATGCATCGAAAACGACGCGTAGCTTGGTGGTTTTACTATCAGGTCTCAGGACACATTGATGTGGAATGTAGTAATGGCGTCCTGGAGGAGTGCCTGGAAGCAATGACATGTGGCCAAGGATGAGATACTCTTTCATAAACTCCATATACAGATCATGCAAATACTGATCTCGTGCAAGTCTGCGTTCTAGGGATAGAAAGCGGCGTTTTGCCGTCTCGAACGAGAAACCCAACACGTTGGGATTTATTTTAAATGGCAGCCCCACTTCAAAACGACCCGATTCGAGCCTGCGTAAAGTCTGCTTAAAGTTTTGTTCGCAAGCCGATTGTTCAGCTGTATATACAGCGTTCGACTTCTCTGGGACCTGTTCCAATTCCCAAAAGCGCTCCACCAGAGAGTCGAGAGAACAATGATCGCTACCAACAGCGATATTGCATACAGCATCCTGTGCTGATGCCTTATATTTTCCTGATACAATCCATCCCAACAATGTTTTCTGGATTGTTGGATGTTCGGAACTTGCCTTTAATTGGCCTACACACATTAACTCAAAAAAGGTTTCTGCCCCTATCAATAAGTCAACCTTAGCAGGCTTGTAAAACTGCGGGTCTGCCATCTGCAGGTTTGCTGGTATCTTCCATTGGGCGAAATTGACAACATGATCGGGTTGGTATGTGGAAATCGACCTTAACACCCAAAAATCGGAATCAAAGTTGTGATCGTTGATACGAGATTGGACAGAAGTATGAATCTTGTGCTTTATGACGGACGAGTTTTTTCCAACAGTTGTGTTATTAAGGCACGACTCATCACGGCGCAATCGTAAGCGCTGGGCTAGATCCTCGGATATAAAATTAATTTGGGAGCCGGAATCTAGAAGTGCCCGTGCATACTGAAATTGTCCGGACCGATCTTGCACCTTTACAACAGCGGTAGCAAGAATAACCTAGTCAGCACTAGCAACGTGACTAGAATAAGCTGTCTGAGGCTCAGACGATGACGAATGTTCTACTGGCACAGAACTAGGCCCATTTTGCTATGGCTCAACCCCGTATCGATGAAGCAGAGTGTTATGGGGCTTAGAGCACACTCGACACTTTGCTGTCTTGCACCTCGTCACTGTATGACCTGGCTTCAAACAATTTATGCACAGTCGGAGTTGCTTGGTGATATCGAACCGTTGAAGAACAGGAAGAGCACTAAACGATTGACAATTGCTTATGGTATGATTCCCCGCGTGGCAATAGCTACATTTCGAATCAGCTCGCCTATCCGTCTTTGCACATGAAAATGACGATTTAGTGGGTCCTTTACTTGTCTCTTGTTTAGTTTTACCCTTATTCCGTGTTGACTCTTCGGTACCTAGATGCTGATAGCGCCAATTCAGCTGGGCTGCGCACTCGGACCAAGACGGTAGTTTATCGTAATCCAGTTGCTCTTCGAACCGAGACTTCGTTGTGGGATCTACTTTAGACAGCGCTATGTGAATTAGCATCGCGCTATTTATGTCTTTTTCACTTCCTAACGACTGCAGAGAAGAATATATGGCTGACACCGTGTCAATGAGGGACCTAAGGCATGAAGCAGAAGCTTTTGTTGTGCTGGGAATGTCAAACAACTGCGAAACAGTATCAGAAAAGATCAAATATTTTTTGTCGTAAACCTCCTTCAAACTATCAAGAGCCTTCTCATAATTTTCTGCAGAGATCTGAAACGCCTTCACTGTTCCCAATGCATCGTCAACGAGACACGACAGTAAGTGGTTGAATTTTTCCACATTTGATAATATTGGGTCGTTATGCACCAAACTCTCGAAAAGGCTTATAAAGTTTTTAAATTCAGCATGTTTTCCACTAAACTTGGGGAGATTCATTTTAGGCAGATGTGATGAATGACGCTGGCTACTCCTATCCCTCCTCTGTATTCGCTGAGTTTCGGGTTCTTTAAGTGCAGACATGTTGGGATTTAAACAATCCACGTCTGCCTGTATATCCATCAACTTTTCACAATAATTTTCGATCAGCTCGAGTCTGCATTTAATTTGAAGAGAGTCGAACGAAATAGTTTTTTCCTCAAAGGCCGTTCTCACACGCCTTAGATCGCCCATCACCCTATCGTGTCTTTGCATTGCTGTTGCTAACTTTTGCAGGACTTTTGGACCCCCTCCTTGGTAACCATTTCCCTTTCCTTTTCACTCATTCTGGCGCTTTCTCTTAATTCAAGAGGGTCGGAAAGTAATGCACTGGGTTTAGACAATGGTTAACCAAAATACTGTAGGGGATGCAAAAAACTATGAAAGAACGCGAAATTTCCACAAAAAATCTGTATCGGCTTCAATAGATGTCAACGGCAGCAACGGAAAAGTTGATGATCATGCCAATGTACACATCAAATGTTTTCCAAAAAACTATGTATCGGCATCAAGGGGTTAACGCAGCGAAACAAACACAAATTATGCTGCCAATGCACACAACCAAACGCAGCCAAATTATGCACAATTTGGCGCAACGATAGCGTTACCGAAGTAAAGGCAGCACCAATAAGCGGTACTTCGCAAAAGAGAATTGAAAACAGCGGCAATGACCGGAGCGTCTGATTAGCAAGTACCGTAAACCCTCATCAATTTGCACTTCTCTTCAATCCACCAATATTCCGCATATAATAAATATTTTATGTTGCTGGCTGTTAACTTTGGTTTATTTTATTACTTTGTGTTTTATTTAATTGGTATTCCAATTCAACGAGGTGTCAATGAAATTGAGATCAGTGGCCAAATAGAGAAACACAGCGCACAAAATGGTGGCTTGGTTCTAGCACTCAGTTTTTTTTCGCACTAAATACCTGAGAACTCGGCATAGATTAGCCAAACACTTTCCTTTTTTGTTGAGTAAAGATGAATCCAATTTGTCGCACAAAACCAGCCAGCTAGAGCTCTATTCGCAACAGAACAAAAAAAAAACCAATGACTTGTGCCGAGACAACGAAGATGCACTGTAGGTCACTGGTTTGTCGTGCGAATTTCCACGAAATGCTGGATGCCGATGTCCCTGCTCGGGCGCCAATGAAAATTCGGAAGAGTTTTTCCAAAACAAACGTTATGATGACTCCGGTCCAGCGGGCTCTAGGTTCGGTTTTTTACGTTAAATTGTCAGGTAATTTATGATTAAAATAAAACAAGTGCTCGACTTCAAAGCATTTATTAGACTGGTCGCAGCCAGAGATAGCAATAACTCCCCGACTCCACCGTCGAGCCGATCTTGAATGCGCAGAGAGCAGTACAAGAGCGCGGCGTGTGAGAGCAAAAGCTCTGCTCACAACATCGCACACGCTAAGATAGGGTAATTAAGATCGTCTGCTGCAACAATGATAAAGAAAAAAGGGGTCAAAAGTTTAAGTCAGCAGTTTTGATGAAGATTGCCAGCTCTCTGAGATGTAGCGGCTCTTTTTTGATTAATAATTGATGTAAATTGTTATAATATTTAAAGATTTTGAATTTCCTATTGAGCCCGGCAAATCTTTGGCAAACGAAGATCAGGTGTTCGGCATATTCATTTACATTGCACTTTTCAAGGCCTACGAGTTCGGCCCCTACTGAGGATAATCTGTTTTCTATTTTGTACTTGTGGATATTTCCACTAGGCCATTCGATTATTCCTATGCCACATGTACTTTCTGTAACTGAGGCATCTGTTGAACGAATGTTCCAGTCGTCCTTTCTGTACTTGTTCAGAATCTCATAAAATATAGTTTTTATTTCTTCATTCGAGTATTCTTCCTTACCCTTAGTTAAAAATGTATCTAATACATAGATTTTGTTACATGTGTTAACACTATCAAAGTCTTGAGTGTTTACAAAGATGGAATTAAATTCTCCTAAAGTACGTGTGTAACTCTTATCAGCTTTTGAGCCTCCTAACTTTAAGCAGTTATTTGGCTGTAAGCCATTTCGCCCTGAAAACAGGTGGCATTACACCAGCAAGGACAAAAATTTCGTGTTTGCTTATATCAGGTGGCACCCCAACACACCTTCTCAGTGATTTAGCTTGCGCTATTTCTATATCTATGCTTGCTCCAGATCCTATGTCTGAAAAACTTGTGATAGCATATTCTTGTTTTGTGCTAATAAAAGCTTTGAAGATGTTGGTACTTGTTTTAGGTTTTAGACCTGATTTGATAGTAGTCGCAAGCTGGAGGGGTCTGTTGCCTTTTTTTGTTTGTTCTTTAACCATTTTTACATGACTGACATTTGACATGTTTGCGCTAATCAGTCTGCCTAAGAAACGGATATCATCATACCTCTAGACCAACGAGCCGACTGAACGTTGAGCGCTCTATTATGGATTCAATGCGCGTGCTCGCCCTCTGCTGGTGTAAAAGGAATGACTATTGTATGCACAAGGGCTGCTAGGTTAGCTAAAACACAAACCTTTTAGTGTTGTAAGTGGCTAGAAAATAATTAAATTCATTTAATTTAAATAAAATACGATTTCAATAGTAAAAACAAGATTGGTTATGTAAGATATGAATATCAGTTCAAGATTTAATTATCGATAGTACTATGTACTCGATGTATCGATACTTGTCGCGGACAAGTATTGATATGTCAGCATAATAGGCTCGGCACACTTAGCACATCCCAGGGGAACGGTGGGTTATTTTGACATATGTGAAAATCCCATTAAACAGGCACCATCCGTCATCCTACATCCATCATCAAAAACAGCCGATGCCAATAACAAGTTCATAATGTTTCCACGGAATATTTATTTTTCCTTTGTATAAAAATGGATGATGAAGACCAAGCAATTATTTTAGCTGTCGTTCAACAGCAAAATATTTTCCTGCACCAACTGATAATGGTGCCGCAAATGAATAATGATGATGATTATAACCCCTAATATGCTCTGCACACTGAGACCATCCCGGGGGAATGGTGGGATTTTTTGACAGATGTGAAACTCCGATTCACACTGGCACCATCCATCAAAAACAGCTGATGCCAATAACAAGTACATTATATTTGCGCGGAAGATTTATAATTTTTTTTTATATTGGTTAATGAATATGTAGCAATTATTTCGGCCGTGTGTCAACAGCAAAATATGCCAACAGCCCGATAGCAGCAACAGTTCTGGTGATTTTAATCAGTCAGCAGAACAGATAAGATCTGCAATAGCAAAATATTGTTTACACTATAATGAAAATTATAAACTTATTAATTTATATTTCTCAGCACTTCCAATAAATCATTTTTGAATTTTTTTTGCGTGTGGATGAGGCTATTTTTTCCTCCCTCATATCATGTTCTTCTTCCTGTGAAGGTCCTTCTGCTCTTCGAATCGCTCTCCGACGATTTCCATCCAAGAAGTGTCGACTTTTTTGGTTCGCTTTGGCGGGGGCCTTTGTTGCCAGAAAATGTGCTGGAGCTACATGATCCGTCCAGATCCAACTCGATAATGTTCGAAAAAAAAAACACATTATTAAAGAATAAATTATGCATAATGTGACAACGCTTCGGCCGGGGTATGCTCGTCGCGCCGGGTTCCACAGAAATTTATTTGATCTCTGGGTGTGGTAGCTGAAAGAGTCTCGTGGTACTCAAAATGAGTATTGGGGTATGTTAGATTTGTGGTAAAAGTGGATGTGTGTAACGTCCAGAAGGAATCGTTTCCGACCCTATAAAGTATATATATTATTGGCGCAGAAAATCCACGGATGTTTTATACTTTTCAAGATTATTGTTTCGCTTTATTTTCTCCAACCTCTCCGTCTTGTCGATCAGCCAAAAAGTGCCCTCAACCCAGCTCCGATCTCTAGTTCTTCCATAGTTCTCGCATAGTTCTAGTTCGCAGAACTAGAACTATCGGATGATTATTCATATCGACACTTATTCAGATACTTACGATATTTCGTACAACGTTAATAGTAAATACAATTGTAGATTAACACTAATAATTATAAGCTAGCAGCAAGGTAAATACAAATGTAGGGTTATAATACTAAAACAACCTAACAGCTCGGCCATCCTGACAATTAGATCGCCCTCGATCGTAAATATGTAATTAAGAGTAATTTTAATTATATGTGTATATATATATTTTGTTAACTATTTAAGTAGGGGTCACTTTCACACTGATTACGCCAATCTGCCCATTTCTTAATCGGCATGCCTCTATAATGCCCTCATACGGGATTTGGCTTATTTGGCAGTTTTCAATGTCATTTAACACATATCTGTCGTTCGGCAATACCTTTTTGATGATGTACGGACCCTTGTACTTCGGAACAAATTTTTTATTTGTACCTATTGTGGTGTCAATGTTTCTCATTACAACGAAATCGCCTTCCAAGAACTCAATATGATTTTTGTGATTCCTTTCAAAATACTCTTCACTCTTCTGCTGACAATGCTCGATTTTATCCAAAGATTTCTTACGTACTGATTCTAAATCGCTTTGAGTTCGGTCTTGTTTATCATCTAAGTATTCTGTTAACGCGTCAATATTACAACCCCTCTGTTGGACTCCGAATAACAACACTGAAGGCAATTCTTTCGTGGTCGAATGGACTGAGTTATTAATTGCATATTCAGCCTTTATTAAAAGTTTGCTCCAATCTTCGTGATTTATTGGCTCAGTTATTTTGGCGAGCATAGCTTTCATAGTTCTGTTAACCCGTTCTACCTGACCATTCGCTTGGGGTGAAGCAGTTGCCACTTTCACGTGTTCTATATTATTTTCTAACAAAAATTTACTAAATTCTAATGATGCAAAACACGTTCCTCTATCGCTAATAATTCTACGTAGACGACTATAAAATTGAAAATACTTTGAAAAACATGTGTTGACTTCTTTAGTGCTTGTCGTATTTACAGAAAACAATTTTACAAATTTCGTAAAGGCGTCAATGATAACTAATACATGCTTCTTCTTTGATATAACAGCGGGAAGTGGTCCAAAATGGTCTACGTGTAAGGTGTCGAATGGGATTGGTCGCTTAGGAATATTGTGAAGTGTTCGATTGTTCGCATGTGTGGGGACTGAAAACATGATACAATTTAAACAATTTCCTATAAACAAATCAATTTTAGATCTCATATTCGGGAACCAATAATGTCTTAAGATTTCTTTCATACATTTCTCAGTTCCTAAGTGACATAAGTTTTCGTGAACTCTTCTGATTATTTGCGTTTCCATTTCAGCTGGGACATAAAACAGCTCAACGTCGTTCTCACTTATTTTATAAATAATTCCATCGCTCAATGAAAATTTCTTAACAGGTCCATGCTCCAATTGTTCTTTTAATTTTCCTATATGGTTGTCCCTGTTTTGTGTTATCTGAAGCTGAAGATTAATGTCGTCGCACTCAATCACGGAAACTATTCGGTCTTTGTTATCACTTTCATGAATTGTCACTATTGGTTCATATTCAAAATCTTGATTAAGCGCTGAAGGATATCTACTTAAGGTGTCCACAAGGGACATATATTTTCCACTACGATGTTTTAAAGTGTAATTATAATTTGCTAGCTCTATGGCCCATCTGGCGATATTTGAATGAAGACGTCCCTTTCCTAAACATAAAACTACTGAGTTACAATCTGTTATAATTCTAAACGGAATCCCTTCTAAATAAATTCGAAATTTCCTCAATGAATAGATCACAGCTAACGTTTCCAGCTTGAAACTTTCGTATCTTGCCTCTAGTTTTGTCGCTCTCTGTGAAAAATATGCTGTTGGGTGAAACTTATTGTCATCTTGTTTCTGCAACAAAATTCCACCAAAGCCTTCACTACTTGCATCACAATGCAATTCTGTTTCTCGATTTGGATTATACAGAGCTAATACTGGTGACGAAATCAGTTTTTCTCGAAGATATTCAAAAATTTGTATGCATTTGTCTTGAAGCTCAAACTTAGTTCCAGGTTTTGTAAGTTCTTGTAATGGTTTTGCTATTCTTGAGTAAGCAGGGATGAAACGCCTAAAATAAGAGAATAATCCCAAAACCTTTTGCATTTCATGGCGATCTTTTGGCAATGGCAGATGCTTAATGGTTGCTGTGTGTTCACAGTTTGGGCTTATTCCCTTACCAGAAAGGGTATATCCCAAGAACTCAATACTTTCATAACCAAATTGACATTTACTAACCTTAATTTCTAGTCGATATTCTGCGAGAATTCTTAAAACTCTACCTACTGTTATAAGATGTTCGTTCAACGACTTGGAACCTATAGCGATATCGTCCATATAAACTACTACATTACCTTCGCGAATTAATGGTTGTAAAATGAAATTAATAAATCTCATAAATACTGCTGGTGCATTCATAAGCCCAAAAGGCATTCTTGTGTATTCATATTGTCCGCTAGGTATGACAAATGCTGTATACTGCACCGAACTTTCTGCTACTTTTACTTGGTGATAACTGTGTTTCAAATCTAAAAGTGTAAAAATTGTGTTCCCTTCTAATCTCTCTAAGCAGTCGTCTATTAGTGGCAATGGATATCCATCACGAATGCAAATCTTATTAAGCTGTTTGTAATCTACACACATTCTTTTTTCCCCTGATTTTTTCTTAACTAATACTATTGCAGAGCTGTAAGGCGATTTACTTTCTCTTATGAAGCCTTTTTTCAATAGTTCATCTATTTGGGTATCTACTTCTTTCTTCTCCTGATATGAAAGTCTTCTCGGAACAGTGCGTACAGGTTCTTCTGATTTAAGTTTGAGATTCATTTCGTAGTTATGTTGAATTGCTGGAATGTTAGTTAAGTCTGAATAGTTAAGTTTTTTTTTGGGTCGATATTATAGCTGTCCTCTTCTTTTGTTATTTCAATACTATATATATACGGTATATCTAAGTTGGTTCTTTCTAATGATTCACTTGCCATATGCTTTTGCTCGTTATCTTTCAATAAAAGGTCAATGTTATTACAATTCAATTGGACACTAATCTTATTCTCATAATTTTCATCCTTCAATAATCCATTATTATTGATATCTGATAACATCATCTCACTGTCTCTATTTGTCAATACTACATTTTCAATTTGGTCACTCTCAATGTTCACTAATACTCTATTTTCATCTAAGTCACTGTTCACTAATACTCTATTTTCATCTAAGTCATTGTTCACTAATACTCTATTTTCATCTAAGTCACTGTTCACTAATACTCTATTTTCATCTAAGTCACTGTTCACTAATACTCTATTTTCATCTAAGTCACTGTTCACTAATACTCTATTTTCATCTAAGTCACTGTTCACTAATACTCTATTTTCAATTTCATTTTCAAAAATTAATTTTATTCCATAATTTTCAAGGAAACTGCGCCCCAGAAGGACATTATACGAAATATAGTTGTTTGGTACAACGAAAAATATAAGTTCTTTTTCAATGTTATGAAAAACTAAATTGACAATTATTTTTCCAAAAATGCTTATTCTCGAACCGTTAACTCCAAAATACTCTGTCGGTCTTAGTACACCATCAAAATTTTCATAAGGTATCGCCGAGCGCTGCATCAAATTAATAGCGCTACCGGTGTCCAACATGCCAGAAAGAAATTTAATTTGATACCTGCGTGTTATATCAGTGTAAAAATATACCCCTACCTGATTAACAATAGGAACAAAAATATTGTTCTCCTCTCTGTCGTCCATCAGCGGGTTGCTGGCTGTACCCACGGATCGCTGGGCTGACATAGGCTTCTGTTGGCAATCCTTCACCTGGTGCTGCATGGATCCACACTGGAAACACGATCCCTTCTCCCGCTTAGGTGCGGGACACGATGAAGCATAATGGCCATGTGCTGAACAATTATAGCAGCGCACCTGGCTCCGGTCATTTCCGGAAGCGGTCATCACAGTGCGCCTAAAATTCGTCTGGGTACTCTTCCTCAAAGCCTCGTATTGTCGAGCTAGCTCCTTAAGTTTTCCGATGGTCGACGCTGAATACAATAAGGCGATACTGGAAGATCGATCACGAAAACCATCAATGATGAACTGCACTGTCAATTTCTCTTCGATGTCGGCACGCATAGCAATTTCTTCCATGCGAAGAATATATCCCATTACGGAGTTTTTCTCCGGGTTGAAAAAGGTTTCCTTCAACAGGAGTACCACGTCGGCAGTTGAATTGCTGCGGCCAAAAGTTTTTAGGAAGTTTCCTTTAAACTCGTCGTAAGTCTTTGATTTGTCGACACGCATGAACAAGTCCGCCTCTGTTCCCGCCTTCATCAACATGCGCACACAACGAAGCTTAAAATTGCTGCTTTCGTTCACGCCTCCGCAAATCCGTTCAAAATTCAAGACCCATTCAGCGGCTTCATCATTTTCACTGGCAGAAAAAGGGGCAATAAGTTGCTTGACCATTCGGATGTCATCGGTCACATGGTTGTCCATTACCATTAAGGCAGCCAGTTTCTTCTTTTTCTCAGCAACCCTTATTGCGGCGTCAAGTAATTCTTCTTCTTTCATATCGTCGATCTGCTCATTTTCAGACACTTTCTCCTCCGATTCAATATCCGATTTATTCACCAGACTTTCAGAAACTTCGTCCATTCCACCACTTATGGCAAGCTTGCGAAGTTGCCTTAGTGTTGCGCTGGCTGGAAAAATGATCTCCTTCTCCAGCAACCACTCTACAATTTTTCTTTGTCAATGTTTGCCATGGTTTCCTCAGCCATTTATAAAATGTGGAAAATACTCGTTGTCGGGGATGCCAGTAGACAAATACTTATGTAGGCAGATACTTTAAAGGGCTACGATCCCACTTCTGAAGTTATTGGCGCAGAAAATCCACGGATGTTTTATACTTTTCAAGATTATTGTTTCGCTTTATTTTCTCCAACCTCTCCGTCTTGTCGATCAGCCAAAAAGTGCCCTCAACCCAGCTCCGATCTCTAGTTCTTCCATAGTTCTCGCATAGTTCGCAGAACTAGAACTATCGGATGATTATTCATATCGATACTTATTCAGATACTTACGATATTTCGTACAACGTTAATAGTAAATACAATTGTAGATTAACACTAATAATTATAAGCTAGCAGCAAGGTAAATACAAATGTAGGGTTATAATACTAAAACAACCTAACAATATTCTTGCTCAGCATCAATAGCCGAGTCGATTGAGCCCTGTCTGTCTGTCCGTCCGTCCGTCTGTCCGTCCCCTTCAGCGCCTAGTGCTCAAAGACTATAAGAGCTAGAGCAACGATGTTTTGGATCCAGACTTCTGTGATATTGTAGCAAGGTAATAATTAGTGAGGCATTCAACTAGTATTTAAAATAGCATACAGCGCGCATTGGTATTTACCGCACCATCGATATGTGTTAGGTTGGGATTTTATGAATTTATGCAAATTTAAAATTGTAAGTGACATTTGCAAGGAGAAGGAGAGTGAGACAAAAAATGAGTGCTTAGAAGAAAATGAGTGTTTAGGAGAAAATGAGTGTTTAGGAGAAAATGAGTGTTTAGAAAAAAATGAGTGTTTAGGAGAAAATGAGTGTTTAGAAAAAAATGAGTGTTTAGGAGAAAATGAGCGTTTAGGAGAAAATGAGTGTTTAGAAAAAAATGAGTGGAAAATAGAGAATGAGCGTTTAGGAGAATATGAGTGTGAAGTAAAAGATGAGGGTGATAAAGAGAATAAGCATGAAGTAGAAAGTGAAGGCAAGGTAGAAAATGAGTGTTCTGCAATGGTTGAGTGTCTGGAAGACAGCGATACCTGCGAGAGCGTAAAAACCAATTTCAACGAACTACCAAGCCAGTATCCAGACAAAGAAAACGACTGTGAGTTGAAAGTAGGGACAGATTGTAGCCAAGAACTGGCAGGACGACTTAAATACATGTTTAGGACAGCGTATGTAAACGCAGAAAGACCAAACTTACCACAAACCAAGTGGGAAATGAAGTTGAATTTCGAAATAGTTGAAATAGACGATTACACAGAAAAAGGTTACATCAGAACCAGTGAGTCAGAATACGTTTCGCCTATAGTACTGGTAAAAAAGAATTCGGGAGAGTTGAGACTGTGCGTCGATTATCGCACACTTAATAAAGGAATGATAAAGGACAATTACCCAACACCTCTTATAGACGACCTACTAGATAAACTGTCAGGGAAAAGACTTTTCACCAAGTTAGACCTGAAGAATGGATACTTCCACGTATTTATGCATAAAGATTCAGTTAAATACACATCGTTCACGACCCCCATGGGACAATACGAATGGTTGAGGATGCCGTTCGGGTTACGAAATGCATCGGCGGTGTTTCAAAGATTCACAAACAAAATTTTTGCAGACATGGTAAAGGAAGACAAAGTTATAATATACATGGACGATATTATGGTAGCAACAAAAGATAGTGATAGTCACATGGAAATTTTACAAGAAGTGATGTGACGATTGGTAGAGAATAAACTTGAATTAAGGATTGATAAATGCGAATTCTTACAGTCAGAAGTTAAGTACCTGGGCTATTCCATATCGGGTAACGGAATTAAACCAGATACGAAGGGATTACAGGCAGTAAAAGGGTTCCCAGTCCCCACGAAAACGAACGAAGTGCAGAGTTTCTTAGGGTTATGTTCTTACTTTAGACGGTTCGTAAAAGATTTTTCTACGAAAGCTAAGCCCCTTTATGATTTGGTCAAAAAAGACAGGAAGTTTGAATTCGGTATCGTAGAACTAGAATGTTTCGAACAACTCAAAAGTAATTTGTTGGAAGCACCGATCTTGGCACTTTACAATCCCAGAGATCCGACAGAATTACATTGCGATGCAAGTTCGTTAGGTTTCGGGTCAATTCTAATGCAGAAGAAGGGTGATGGCAGAATGCACCCGGTGTTCTATTTCTCCAAGCGGACAACAATTACCGAAGCAAAATACCACAGCTTTGAACTGGAGACACTAGCGATAATTTATGCACTACAACGGTTTAGAGTATACGTGCAAGGCATACCCTTCAAAATAGTGACAGACTGCAACGCGCTAACTATGACTCTAAACAAAAAAGAACTCAATCCACGCATTGCCCGCTGGGCGTTAGAGTTACAAAATTATGACTACAAGTTAGAACACAGGTCAGGAAGCAGAATGCAACACGTAGATGCGCTAAGCAGAGCCGTTCAGATACTCACGGTAGACACAAACACCTTTGAAGAAAATTTAATTATATGCCAAAACAGAGATAACAAACTGATGGAGCTGAGAGAAACGTTACAGAAATCAGAACACAAACATTATGAGATGAGAAACGGAATAATATACAGGAAAAAAGATAACAATACTATCCTATTCTGCGTACCCGAGGAAATGGAAGGCCACGTACTCTATAAGTACCACGATGAACTAGGGCACGTCGGTATAGACAAGATGACCGACGCTATATCGAAAAGCTACTGGATCTCAAACTTAAGGTATAAAGCCAAGCGACACATTGAAAACTGTCTAAAATGCATAGCGTACTCAGCAAAACACGGAAAAGAGGAAGGGTTTTTACACAACATACCAAAAAGGGTCAGGACCATTCGAGGTAGTACATATCGACCATTTCGGGCCAGCCGACAAAGGCAGGGCCAACAAACATGTTTTAGTAGTAATAGACGCGTTCACCAAATTCGTAAGACTTTATACGACCAAAACCACTAGCACAAAGGAAGCAGTAATTGCAATGAAAGATTATTTCCGAGCTTACAGTAGACCCAGATGCATTGTGTCAGACAGAGGAAGCTGTTTCACGTCAAAAGAGTTTGAAGAATTCTTAGAACAGAGCAATGTTAAACACGTAAAGATAGCAACAGGGTCGCCACAGGCCAACGGGCAGGTAGAAAGGGTGAACAGAAGTTTGGGACCCATGATTGCAAAGCTGGTTGACCCGGAAAAAGGATTACATTGGGATATGGTAGTGGAAACAGTAGAACACGCGATGAACAACACAATTCAAAGAACAATTAATGAACACCCGAGCAGAATGTTGTTTGGGGTCGTACAAAAAGGAAAGGTTTCAGATTTACTAAAAGATCATCTAGACGAACTAACCGAACAACGGGCAACAAGGGATATAGAAAAGATTAGAGCAGTAGCAGGCACTCATCAGGAAAAAATACAGTCTTATAACAAACAAGCAGCAGATTCAAAGCGAAGGGAGCCACACGTGTACGTAGATAATGATCTAGTTATGGTGAGAAATTTCGACACTCATACAGGGGTGTCTAAAAAGCTTATCCCGAAGTTCAAAGGACCTTATAAGATATCAAAGGTGTTAAAAAATGATAGGTATTTGCTAGAAGATGTAGAGGGATTTCAACAATCAAGGATCCCGTATAAAGGAGTTTGGGCGGTGGCAAATATGAAGCCGTGGATTGAAAATGGTAATAATGCAAATGTCACAGGGAATCAAAATGAAGAAAATGATTGTAACACGTAAACTTAGAATGTTAAGAGTAAACCACACCCAACTGTAATAAATCAACCTATCTAGAAACTAACTTAAATGTAAGGAGTTCAGGAGCACTCCGGTCAGGATGGCCGAATTGTAGCAAGGTAATAATTAGTGAGGCATTCAACTAGTATTTAAAATAGCATACAGCGCGCATTGGTATTTACCGCACCATCGATACACTCGGCGGGAAATACCAATAGTGAGATATCGGATAAGAAACATCGATAAGAGAGTAAGTTCACTTTGTAAATGGCGATTGTGAGAGACGGACGCGCAGCTAATAAAAAAGAGTTATATCAAATCGCCGGGCTTGTGTTTTTATACCTAAACAGTTCACTCACGCACCGATATTGGTCACTACAATTCCCGGGTTAGACGGCCTACAATATGTCACTGCTACAAAAATATTTCAAAACTTTGCCACGCCCACTTCCGCCCCCACAAAGGACGAAAATCTGTGGCATCCACATTTTTAAAGATACGATAAAACCAAAAACGCAGAATCGTAGAGAATGACCATATCTTTTAGACTGCAGAATCTGAATTGGATCGTATTATTATTATAGCCAGCATCAAGAAAACAATTTCATTTTTTCTCGCCCTGTCTCTCTCTAACACACACGTAGCATAGGCGGCTTTGCTTAGAGTAAAACATTAGCCCCTAGATCTCAGAGACTATAAAAGCTAGAGCAACCAAATTTGATATCCACACTCCTAATATATCAGACGAGTTTGTTTCAAAATTTCGCCACACCCCCTTCCGCCCCCGCAAAGGATGCAAATCTGGGGATATTCACAAATCTCAGAGAGTATAAAGGCTAGAGTAACCAAATTTAGTGTATGTACTCCTGTTAGATCTCACTATAAAACGTATATCTCAAAATTTCGCCCCACCCCATTCCGCCCACACAAAGGACGAAAATCTGTTGCATCCACAATATTGCACATTCGAGAAAACTAAAAACGCAGAATCATAAATAATGACCATATCTATCAGGTTGCTGAATCTGGATCAGATCGGATAATTTTTATAGCCAAAAGGAACAAATCAATTTGCAGTGGCTACGCAGCGCCCGACGTCACGCTCAGACTGATTTTCTGTCTCTCTCGAACGCACTCTTTGTCGTGTCGATTAATATTAGCGGCGTCTGCCGGAGGAGAGCCATACTGACTTAGTATCGGGTATAACCGTAGAGTTGCGGTGTCCTCAGCAACTCACAACGTTCCCCCTCGTTTGATTAATAATTGATGTAAATTGTTATAATATTTAAAGATTTTGAATTTCCTATTGAGCCCGGCAATCTTTGGCAATCGAAGATCAGGTGTTCGGCATATTCAGTTACATTTCACTTTTAGCAGATATTTGAGTCAATTGCTTTAATGCTGTGTAGGAAGACTTTGTCGTATGTGTGTCCTGTCATAAGTCTGTTAATGGTCTTGATGCTTTTAGCATTCCATTTAAGAGAATAATGCCAGGGTTTACTGGGTATGTCTGGAAATATGTCTATGAGGCTGGATCCCTTCGTCCTACACTTCATCCTGTAGTCCTCATTCCATTTCTATACTAAAAAGTTCCTAATTTCTCTTTGAGCCTTCTTGTAGCTGTATTCTATATTTATTGTAACCCCCTCACGTGTAGCAGCCTTTGCTGCTATGTCAGTCTTTTCGTTGATGGCCACCCTTGTGACCAGGGACCCATAGAATGTCAAGTTTCTGAATGTCTGATTGGTTAATTATGTTGTGAATATCATTCACTAGGTACGAGTCTGTATTCTTATTTTTAATTAAATTAATAGCTCCTAATCCATCACTTAAAATCACAGCCTTTTTGTAATTATATTTAAGACATATTTCGCCTTTTAAGGCCTACGAGTTCGGCATCTACTGAGGATAATCTGTTTTCTATTTTGTACTTGTGGATATTTCCACTAGGCCATTCGACTATTCCTATGCCACATGTTCTTTCTGTAACTGAGGCATCTGTTGATAGAATGTTCCAGTCGTCCTTTCTGTACTTGTTCAGAATCTCATAAAATATAGTTTTTATTTCTTCATTCGAGTATTCTTCCTTACCCTTAGTTAAAAATGTATCTAATACATGGATTTTGTTACATGTGTTAACACTATCACAGTCTTGAGTGTTTACAAAGATGGAATTAAATTCTCTTAAAGTACGTGTGTAACTCGTATCAGCTTTTGAGCCTCCTAACTTTAAGCAGTTCTTTGGCTGTAAGCCATTTCGCCCTGAAAACAGGTGGCATTACACCAGCGAGGACAAAAATTTCGTGTTTGCTTGTATCAGGTGGCACCCCAACACACCTTCTGAGTGATTTAGCTTGCGCTATTTCTATATCTTTGCTTGCTCCAGATCCTATGTCTGAAAAACTTGTGATAGCATATTCTTGTTTTGTGCTAATAAAAGCTTTGAAGATGTTGGTACTTGTTTTATGTTTTAGTCCTGATTTGATAGTAGTCGCAAGCTGGAGGAGTCTGTTGCCTTTTTTTGTTTGTTCTTTAACCATTTTTACATGACTGACATTTGACATGTTTGCGCTAATCAGTCTGCCTAAGAAACGGATATCATCATACCTCTAGACCAACGAGCCGACTGAACGTTGAGCGCTCTATTATGCTCGCCCTCTGCTGGTGTAAAAGGAATGACTATTGTATGCCCAAGGGCTGCTAGGTTAGCTAAAACACAAACCTTTTAGTGTTGTAAGTGGCTAGAAAATAATTAAATTCATTTAATTTAAATAAAATACGATTTCAATTGTAAAAACAAGATTGGTTATGTAAGATATGAATATCAGTTCAAGATTTAATTATCGATAGTACTATGTACTCGATATATCGATACTTGTCGCGGACAAGTATTGATATGTCAGCATAATAGGCTCGGCACACTTAGCACATCCCAGGGGAAGGGTGGGACATATGTGAAAATCCCATTAAACTGGCACCATCCGTCATCCTACATCCATCATCAAAAACAGCCGATGCCAATAACAAGTTCATAATGTTTGCACGGAATATTTATTTTTCCTTTGTATAAAAATGAATGATGAAGACCTAGCAATTATTTTGGCTGTCGTTCAACAGCAAAATGTTTTGCTGCACCAACTGATAATGGTGCCGCAAATGAATAATTATGATGATTATAACCCCTAATATGCTCTGCACACTGAGACCATCCCGGGGGAATGGTGGGATTTTTTGACAGATGTGAAACTCCGATTCACACTGGCACCATCCATCAAAAACAGCTGATGCCAATAACAAGTACATTATATTTGCGCGGAAGATTTATAATTTTTTGTTATATTGGATAATGAATATGTAGCAATTATTTCGGCCGTGTGTCAACAGCAAAATATGCCAACAGCCCGATAGCAGCCACAGTTCTGGTGATTTTAATCAGTCAGCAGAACAGATAAGATCTGCAATAGCAAAATATTGTTTACACTATAATGAAAATTATAAACTTATTAATTTATATTTCTCAGCACTTCCAATAAATCATTTTGGAATTTTTTTTGCGTGTGGATGAGGCTATTTTTTCCTCCCTCATATCATGTTCTTCTTCCTGTGAATGTCCTTCTGCTCTTCGAATCGCTCTCCGACGATTTCCATCCAAGAAGTGTCGACTTTTTTGGTTCGCTTTGGCGGGGGCCTTTGTTGCCAGAAAATGTGCTGGAGCTACATGATCCGTCCAGATCCAACTCGATAATGTTCGAAAAAAAAAACTCATTATTAAAGAATAAATTATGCATAATGTGACAACGCTTCGGCCGGGGTATGCTCGTAGCGCCGGGTTCCACAGAAATTTATTTGATCTCTGGGTGTGGTAGCTGAAAGAGTCTCGTGGTTCAAGAATAAGGCGGGACTTGAGCGGTAACAAAAGAAATAGCGTTATTTGTATTGTTCTTAAAAGGTACAAAGTTTGTTAGGTGCCCGGGTTTTTCTTCTGGCTCTTCCTTCGTGGTCGGCTGCCGTAGTCGTCCTTCGCGGTGGCCGCACGTGGTGGATGGTTGCGTGCGAGTACTGGTGGCCGTCCGGTCGATGTCGCGGAGGTTTAATGCGCTCGGAGGAGAATAAATGTTGCGGACGTCGAATGCGCTTCTAGGAGAAGAAATGTTGCGGAGGTCTAATGCGCTCCGAGGAGAAGAACTGTTGCGGAGGTCGAATGCGCTCCGAGGAGAAGAAATGTTGCGGAGGTCGAATGCGCTCCGAGGAGAAGAAATGTTGCGGAGGGTTAATGCAGGAAAGGCGGCGGAGGTTTAATGCGCTCCGAGGAGGATGGGAGGACGCTGGGGCTGCTGGTGGCTGCTACTGATGATTACCACTCCACTGGCCGAACGGATGCTGATCGCTCTGGCGGAGCCCCTTTTATTTCTTTTTTTGGTTTTAAATCATCTCAAGGATGATCGGAATTTTGATCGTAGCACTGTAGCCACATTGATCAGATACTGGTGATTGACAGGTTTGACGAGTTTGACAGGTCGGTGTATAAAAAAAGAAAAAATTTACTTAACTTTTTTAGAAAATAAACTGAAATTACTTTATAACATGATAAAGAAAAAAGGGGTCAAAAGTTTAAGTCAGCAGTTTTGATGAAGATTGCCAGCTCTCTGAGATGTAGCTGCTCTTTTTTGATTAATAATTGATGTAAATTGTTATAATATTTAAAGATTTTGAATTTCCTATTGAGCCCGGCAAATCTTTGGCAATCGAAGATCAGGTGTTCGGCATATTCAGTTACATTGCACTTTTCGCAGATATTTGAGTCAATTGCTTTAATGCTGTGTAGGAAGAATGCCAGGGTTTACTGGGTATGTCTGGAAATATGTCTATGAGGCTGGATCCCTTCGTCCTACACTTCATCCTGTAGTCCTCATTCCATTTCTATACTAAAAAGTTCCTAATTTCTCTTTGAGCCTTCTTGTAGCTGTATTCTATATTTATTGTAACCCCCTCACGTGTAGCAGCCTTTGCTGCTATGTCAGTCTTTTCGTTGATGGCCACCCTTGTGACCAGGGACCCATAGAATGTCAAGTTTCTGAATGTCTGATTGGTTAATTATGTTGTGAATATCATTCACTAGGTACGAGTCTGTATTCTTATTTTTAATTAAATTAATAGCTCCTAATCCATCACTTAAAATCACAGCCTTTTTGTAATTATATTTAAGACATATTTCGCCTTTTAAGGCCTACGAGTTCGGCACCTACTGAGGATAATCTGTTTTCTATTTTGTATTTGTGGATATTTCCACTAGGCCATTCGACTATTCCTATGCCACATGTTCTTTCTGTAACTGAGGCATCTGTTGATAGAATGTTCCAGTCGTCCTTTCTGTACTTGTTCAGAATCTCATAAAATATAGTTTTTATTTCTTCATTCGAGTATTCTTCCTTACCCTTAGTTAAAAATGTATCTAATACATGGATTTTGTTACATGTGTTAACACTATCACAGTCTTGAGTGTTTACAAAGATGGAATTAAATTCTCTTAAAGTACGTGTGTAACTCGTATCAGCTTTTGAGCCTCCTAACTTTAAGCAGTTCTTTGGCTGTAAGCCATTTCGCCCTGAAAACAGGTGGCATTACACCAGCGAGGACAAAAATTTCGTGTTTGCTTGTATCAGGTGGCACCCCAACACACCTTCTGAGTGATTTAGCTTGCGCTATTTCTATATCTTTGCTTGCTCCAGATCCTATGTCTGAAAAACTTGTGATAGCATATTCTTGTTTTGTGCTAATAAAAGCTTTGAAGATGTTGGTACTTGTTTTATGTTTTAGACCTGATTTGATAGTAGTCGCAAGCTGGAGGAGTCTGTTGCCTTTTTTTGTTTGTTCTTTAACCATTTTTACATGACTGACATTTGACATGTTTGCGCTAATCAGTCTGCCTAAGAAACGGATATCATCATACCTCTAGACCAACGAGCCGACTGAACGTTGAGCGCTCTATTATGCTCGCCCTCTGCTGGTGTAAAAGGAATGACTATTGTATGCCCAAGGGCTGCTAGGTTAGCTAAAACACAAACCTTTTAGTGTTGTAAGTGGCTAGAAAATAATTAAATTCATTTAATTTAAATAAAATACGATTTCAATTGTAAAAACAAGATTGGTTATGTAAGATATGAATATCAGTTCAAGATTTAATTATCGATAGTACTATGTACTCGATATATCGATACTTGTCGCGGACAAGGGTGGGACATATGTGAAAATCCCATTAAACTGGCACCATCCGTCATCCTACATCCATCATCAAAAACAGCCGATGCCAATAACAAGTTCATAATGTTTGCACGGAATATTTATTTTTCCTTTGTATAAAAATGGATGATGAAGACCTAGCAATTATTTTGGCTGTCGTTCAACAGCAAAATGTTTTGCTGCACCAACTGATAATGGTGCCGCAAATGAATAATTATGATGATTATAACCCCTAATATGCTCTGCACACTGAGACCATCCCGGGGGAATGGTGGGATTTTTTGACAGATGTGAAACTCCGATTCACACTGGCACCATCCATCAAAAACAGCTGATGCCAATAACAAGTACATTATATTTGCGCGGAAGATTTATAATTTTTTGTTATATTGGATAATGAATATGTAGCAATTATTTCGGCCGTGTGTCAACAGCAAAATATGCCAACAGCCCGATAGCAGCCACAGTTCTGGTGATTTTAATCAGTCAGCAGAACAGATAAGATCTGCAATAGCAAAATATTGTTTACACTATAATGAAAATTATAAACTTATTAATTTATATTTCTCAGCACTTCCAATAAATCATTTTGGAATTTTTTTTGCGTGTGGATGAGGCTATTTTTTCCTCCCTCATATCATGTTCTTCTTCCTGTGAATGTCCTTCTGCTCTTCGAATCGCTCTCCGACGATTTCCATCCAAGAAGTGTCGACTTTTTTGGTTCGCTTTGGCGGGGGCCTTTGTTGCCAGAAAATGTGCTGGAGCTACATGATCCGTCCAGATCCAACTCGATAATGTTCGAAAAAAAAAACTCATTATTAAAGAATAAATTATGCATAATGTGACAACGCTTCGGCCGGGGTATGCTCGTAGCGCCGGGTTCCACAGAAATTTATTTGATCTCTGGGTGTGGTAGCTGAAAGAGTCTCGTGGTTCAAGAATAAGGCGGGACTTGAGCGGTAACAAAAGAAATAGCGTTATTTGTATTGTTCTTAAAAGGTACAAAGTTTGTTAGGTGCCCGGGTTTTTCTTCTGGCTCTTCCTTCGTGGTCGGCTGCCGTAGTCGTCCTTCGCGGTGGCCGCACGTGGTGGATGGTTGCGTGCGAGTACTGGTGGCCGTCCGGTCGATGTCGCGGAGGTTTAATGCGCTCGGAGGAGAATAAATGTTGCGGACGTCGAATGCGCTTCTAGGAGAAGAAATGTTGCGGAGGTCTAATGCGCTCCGAGGAGAAGAACTGTTGCGGAGGTCGAATGCGCTCCGAGGAGAAGAAATGTTGCGGAGGTCGAATGCGCTCCGAGGAGAAGAAATGTTGCGGAGGGTTAATGCAGGAAAGGCGGCGGAGGTTTAATGCGCTCCGAGGAGGATGGGAGGACGCTGGGGCTGCTGGTGGCTGCTACTGATGATTACCACTCCACTGGCCGAACGGATCCTGATCGCTCTGGCGGAGCCCCTTTTATTTCTTTTTTTGGTTTTAAATCATCTCAAGGATGATCGGAATTTTGATCGTAGCACTGTAGCCACATTGATCAGATACTGGTGATTGACAGGTTTGACGAGTTTGACAGGTCGGTGTATAAAAAAAGAAAAAATTTACTTAACTTTTTTAGAAAATAAACTGAAATTACTTTATAACATGATAAAGAAAAAAGGGGTCAAAAGTTTAAGTCAGCAGTTTTGATGAAGATTGCCAGCTCTCTGAGATGTAGCTGCTCTTTTTTGATTAATAATTGATGTAAATTGTTATAATATTTAAAGATTTTGAATTTCCTATTGAGCCCGGCAAATCTTTGGCAATCGAAGATCAGGTGTTCGGCATATTCAGTTACATTGCACTTTTCGCAGATATTTGAGTCAATTGCTTTAATGCTGTGTAGGAAGAATGCCAGGGTTTACTGGGTATGTCTGGAAATATGTCTATGAGGCTGGATCCCTTCGTCCTACACTTCATCCTGTAGTCCTCATTCCATTTCTATACTAAAAAGTTCCTAATTTCTCTTTGAGCCTTCTTGTAGCTGTATTCTATATTTATTGTAACCCCCTCACGTGTAGCAGCCTTTGCTGCTATGTCAGTCTTTTCGTTGATGGCCACCCTTGTGACCAGGGACCCATAGAATGTCAAGTTTCTGAATGTCTGATTGGTTAATTATGTTGTGAATATCATTCACTAGGTACGAGTCTGTATTCTTATTTTTAATTAAATTAATAGCTCCTAATCCATCACTTAAAATCACAGCCTTTTTGTAATTATATTTAAGACATATTTCGCCTTTTAAGGCCTACGAGTTCGGCACCTACTGAGGATAATCTGTTTTCTATTTTGTACTTGTGGATATTTCCACTAGGCCATTCGACTATTCCTATGCCACATGTTCTTTCTGTAACTGAGGCATCTGTTGATAGAATGTTCCAGTCGTCCTTTCTGTACTTGTTCAGAATCTCATAAAATATAGTTTTTATTTCTTCATTCGAGTATTCTTCCTTACCCTTAGTTAAAAATGTATCTAATACATGGATTTTGTTACATGTGTTAACACTATCACAGTCTTGAGTGTTTACAAAGATGGAATTAAATTCTCTTAAAGTACGTGTGTAACTCGTATCAGCTTTTGAGCCTCCTAACTTTAAGCAGTTCTTTGGCTGTAAGCCATTTCGCCCTGAAAACAGGTGGCATTACACCAGCGAGGACAAAAATTTCGTGTTTGCTTGTATCAGGTGGCACCCCAACACACCTTCTGAGTGATTTAGCTTGCGCTATTTCTATATCTTTGCTTGCTCCAGATCCTATGTCTGAAAAACTTGTGATAGCATATTCTTGTTTTGTGCTAATAAAAGCTTTGAAGATGTTGGTACTTGTTTTATGTTTTAGACCTGATTTGATAGTAGTCGCAAGCTGGAGGAGTCTGTTGCCTTTTTTTGTTTGTTCTTTAACCATTTTTACATGACTGACATTTGACATGTTTGCGCTAATCAGTCTGCCTAAGAAACGGATATCATCATACCTCTAGACCAACGAGCCGACTGAACGTTGAGCGCTCTATTATGGATTCAATGCGCGTGCTCGCCCTCTGCTGGTGTAAAAGGAATGACTATTGTATGCCCAAGGGCTGCTAGGTTAGCTAAAACACAAACCTTTTAGTGTTGTAAGTGGCTAGAAAATAATTAAATTCATTTAATTTAAATAAAATACGATTTCAATTGTAAAAACAAGATTGGTTATGTAAGATATGAATATCAGTTCAAGATTTAATTATCGATAGTACTATGTACTCGATATATCGATACTTGTCGCGGACAAGTATTGATATGTCAGCATAATAGGCTCGGCACACTTAGCACATCCCAGGGGAAGGGTGGGACATATGTGAAAATCCCATTAAACTGGCACCATCCGTCATCCTACATCCATCATCAAAAACAGCCGATGCCAATAACAAGTTCATAATGTTTGCACGGAATATTTATTTTTCCTTTGTATAAAAATGGATGATGAAGACCTAGCAATTATTTTGGCTGTCGTTCAACAGCAAAATGTTTTGCTGCACCAACTGATAATGGTGCCGCAAATGAATAATTATGATGATTATAACCCCTAATATGCTCTGCACACTGAGACCATCCCGGGGGAATGGTGGGATTTTTTGACAGATGTGAAACTCCGATTCACACTGGCACCATCCATCAAAAACAGCTGATGCCAATAACAAGTACATTATATTTGCGCGGAAGATTTATAATTTTTTGTTATATTGGATAATGAATATGTAGCAATTATTTCGGCCGTGTGTCAACAGCAAAATATGCCAACAGCCCGATAGCAGCCACAGTTCTGGTGATTTTAATCAGTCAGCAGAACAGATAAGATCTGCAATAGCAAAATATTGTTTACACTATAATGAAAATTATAAACTTATTAATTTATATTTCTCAGCACTTCCAATAAATCATTTTGGAATTTTTTTTGCGTGTGGATGAGGCTATTTTTTCCTCCCTCATATCATGTTCTTCTTCCTGTGAATGTCCTTCTGCTCTTCGAATCGCTCTCCGACGATTTCCATCCAAGAAGTGTCGACTTTTTTGGTTCGCTTTGGCGGGGGCCTTTGTTGCCAGAAAATGTGCTGGAGCTACATGATCCGTCCAGATCCAACTCGATAATGTTCGAAAAAAAAAACTCATTATTAAAGAATAAATTATGCATAATGTGACAACGCTTCGGCCGGGGTATGCTCGTAGCGCCGGGTTCCACAGAAATTTATTTGATCTCTGGGTGTGGTAGCTGAAAGAGTCTCGTGGTTCAAGAATAAGGCGGGACTTGAGCGGTAACAAAAGAAATAGCGTTATTTTTATTGTTCTTAAAAGGTACAAAAGGGCTGCCGAAAATCCTCTAGCTGAACCCTCCACGAGGGTGCCGGCTGTGCAATGGACACTGCATTACCCCGGACAAGGGTAATGCACTGTCGCTTGCTCTGTCCGGGGTAATGCAGTGTCTAGCTAAGGCTATGGTCCGGCGTCTTCCCGATTCAAAGTCGAGGGGAACCGAACCAGGGCCATGGCTAGAGGTGCCTGGCGGTCAGGCCTAAAACGCTAGGGGGTGGTCCCCCCAGTAAATATTAACCAGTATGGACCCTCGGGCCAACTATGGAGTCGAAGACGGAGCAAGCACGGGTTGGGATGTCAACCCAAACGTCGGTGGAAAGGAGCAGTCCTCTCTGCGTGTCGCCAGCGGTCACACCTCAGACTTGGCGGGAGCAGGCCAGGTCAGTTGTAAAGCTACTGCCACAACAACAACAACAAAAACAACTCACTCCGTGGCCTGCAAGTTGAGCCGCACAGATGCCGTAGTCGATACAGACACGGATCTGGAGAGCGTGCTCTCTCTAAGCAGGACGGATGAAGAGAGCATTCTCCGCTCGCCGGAACCAGGCACCAGCTCCCTGCGTAGGGAAGGGCCGAAGCGTTCCAAGGAGGGGATGAAGGCCAAAGCGCAATACAAAGCGGCCCTCAACATCAAAAGCCGGCTGCAAGGCATCTCCCAGGAGGAGAAGGTCAAGCTAGCCTGGGCCGAGCAGAGAGTAGAGGAGGGTCGGCTACATTATGCTCAGATGCCACAGATGAGGGCGTCGAAGGGCGAATATGCCAATAAGGTGGAGGAGATGATGGGCACCAAGAGGCAACGCTCTACTGAAAGTGCCATTAAGGACACTCCAGCGAGCTAGCGGCAACGCGGGCCCAAGAGTGCAGCCCCTCCACCGAAAGCGGCCAAGAAGCCAACGAAGTCGAAAGCGAAGGTCAGCGATGTGACCAAACGACATCTGATCGTGGCACTCATCGACCGCAGCTAGGAAAACGGCAAGATGTCAGCGGCACAGTGGAAGCTGGTGCACCCGCGCCTCGTCGACGCACTTTTTGCACAGATGGAGGAAGACCCCGCGGCCCCAATGCCCACGTTCGATGGTGCTGGGTGGCTAAATGGGGTTAAGATCCTGAAGTGCAATGATGATCCAACCCTAAGGTGGCTGACGCGTACGGTCTGCCAACTGGAGGCGATGTGGGAGGGGGCCAAGCTGGAGGTTGTGGACCGGGAGCTTATCACGTCTCATTACAGCACGGATGACCTGACGGTTGTGATGCTGGAAAGTGAGGAAAACCGCCTTCTGGTGGCTTCCTGCCACATGGCTCACGACAGACCCGCACCACCCGACGAACTCAGGAGCCTGGTGACAGAAGCCGTTCCGGACGCCAATGTCCACCACAATGTGTGGGGAAGCACCGACATCAATGACAGACGTGAGTCACTCTTAGACTTTATACTAGCAACTAATCTATATATAGCAAACGTTGGGGAGGAGCACACCTTCGTAGGTCCGACCTCACCCAACGTGCTAGACCTAACACTTGCAACGGGAAACAGTACTACGGTATCTAGCTGGAGGGTCCTCGAAAGACCATCCTTCTCAGACCATAAGTACATTCAGTTCAAGTGCGAATTCAAACACCCTTCGAAGACAACAGTCTATAGAAACCCCCGGAACACAAACTGGGCAAAGTTTCAAAAGACAATTACTTCGAAGCTCGCGAATCCGGGCTCAGTGAAATCTGCGGAGGATATAGAGAAGTCCCTAAAGACCCTATCCAACGATCTACTGAACGCCTACCATGCATCGTGCAAACCCTCGAGAACGAAGAGGAGGTCCAAGCCACTCTGGTGGAACCGAGATCTCTCTCTCCAAAGGAACAACCTCAAGGAATTCTTCAAGATCGCCAAACAAGCGAACGAAGAGATTGTCAATGAGGAATATAAAATCCTACTTAGGAGCTACAAGAAGGAAATACGTAAGGCACAAAGGAACTCGTGGAGAAACTTCTTCTCCAACATCGAGAAAGTGCCCGAAACCGCTAGGCTTCGGAAGCTGCTTTCAAAGCAGCCCACAGTACAGAGCCAACTAAAACTAGACAACGGACAGTGGACAGAGGGCAGTAAAGAAGCCCTAACAGCACTAATGGAGGCGCACTTCCCTGGATGCACCGAGGTCACTGACGCCAAGGAGCATCAGGACCTAGCAACCGAGGAACAGCACCCTCCAATAGGTCTGTTAACCACTAAGAGAATCCACTGGGCCATAGACTCCTTCGCGGGCATAAAAGAACCAGGACTGGACGGGATATTCCCAGCCATGATGCAGTTGACCAAAGAGGTTATTACCCCATGGCTCCTCGCAATATACTCAGCATGCCTAAGTACGGGCTATATCCCCATCCAATGGAGAACCTCGAGAGTTGTCTTCCTCCCTAAGGCAGGAAAGTGCAGCCACGTGAGTCCCAAGGATTACAGACCGATAAGCCTTACCTCCTTTATACTAAAAACACTAGAAAAGCTGTTGGATTTGCACATCAGGTAGAGGGACTGATGTCAACAAACCAACACGCCTACACTAAAGGGAAATCAGTGGAGACGGCACTACACTCGCTAGTAGCCACCATCCAGAGCGCCCTTCACAACAAAAAGTATGCTTTGGGAGCATTTGTGGACATCTCAGGAGCATTCAACAACGTGGCCACAACCGCAATAACAAGTCGCCTAGAAGCGAATAACATACACCCATACATGCAATCAACGTCCGGATCAAAAACCTTCTAAGTTGTAGACGGGTGCAATCGGAGTGGGGCACTGCTTCCATGGTAAAGGGGGCACACAGAGGCACACCTCAGGGTGGAGTCCTGTCGCCACTACTGTGGAATCTGGTGGTCGACGACCTCATCAAGAGTTTCAAGGCCCCAAAGATAACAGCTTATGCAGCCGACATAAGCATACTTATTACGGGTGTATGTCCATCGACCCTCAGCTCCTTAATGGAACGTACACTCAGGGAGATACGTGAGTGGGCGGAAGAGGTAGGACTCAGTATCAACGCGGACAATGTAGTGGAAAGGGTGAAGAAGGCTACCATTGCGCTTTATGCATCCAAGAAGATGCTCAGCAGCACATGGGGCCTGTCACCTGCTCTAATGCACTGGATCTACATCTCGGTGGTGCGACCAACTCTGCTGTATGGAGCCTTAGTGGGGGTGGCAGGCTACTGAAAAGAAGACATACCATAAGCTTATGGAAAAGACTCAGCGACAGGCTCTGCTCTGTATTACAGGGGCGTTGAGGTCAACCCCAACAAAAGCACTCGAAACCATCTCGGAACCGACCCCCTGGACATTCACGCTCGCCTGATTGCGGGAAAGGCAGCACAACGGCTCATAGCATCAGGAAATCTATCGCCACAAGGATACGGGCATACTTCAATCGGCAGGGAAATGACCAGATCAACTGATTACATGACCCCCCAAACTTGCCTTGACGTCAAAACAACCACATCTTTGGGACCTGAAGACTGGAAAATTGGAAGGGACCAAACTGAGCACCTCAATATATACACAGACGGCTCCAAGATAGACGGAGGAGTAGGAGCGGGCCTATACTGTACAGACCCTGAGATAAGGCTGTCGTATAAGCTACCGGACCAATGCAGCATATTCCAGGCAGAAGTTTTTGCCATCGGGAAAGCAGCGGAGGTCGCTCTCCTCACAGAACGAGCACACGATGCGGTCAACCTATTCGTCGACAGCCAAGCGGCGATAAGATCCATGCAGTCGTCCGCGGTCAGTTCCAGAAGTGTCTTGGCGAGCAGGGAGGCATTAGACATCCTAAGCACGACAAAGACAGTGCGGATCTATTGGGTTCCCAGCCACCAGGGCATCGAAGGAAACGAAGCAGCGGACGTACTAGCTAAGGAAGGCGTCGGGCTGGAGAATAGGAGAACCGAGAACGTGCCTGTCTCCCTCAGAACGCTGCAAGGCGATCTAGAGAAGCAGGCTAGAGCACAGACTGATAGCAGGTGGAGGAGTACCACCACCTGCAGAACCTCGAAGATAATGTGCAAGGAGCGCAACGAGAAACTTAGCCACTACCTACTGCACCTACCACGAAAGGACGGTAGATTGCTAGTGGGAATACTAACAGGTCACTGTCTGGCTGCTGCACATGCAGCAAAGCTAGCCGTCACCAACAGAGACAGTTGTAGGAAATGTGAGGAACCTGGGGCTATCGAAACCCTGGAACATCTCATCTGCAACTGTCTGGCTCCCTCAAGGGCAAGGAGGAGATACCTGGGCGCCCCAGTGTTGACATCACTGGAAGATGCCTCCAAAAGGACGCCACAGGAACTGCTGGCCTATGCTAAAAACACCTCGATTCTCGGGGACCTTTAAAACCACATTAACACTCCCGCGACGGTTCATAAACCCCCCCATCCGGATAACTAAGGGCCATATTGGCCTATGCGTGGCCCCGCTGAGGGCCGTCCGGGTTAACCTAACCTAACCGAAAGGTACAAAGTTTGGTAGGTGCGTGGGTTTTTCTTCTGGCTCTTCCTTCGTGGTCGGCTGCCGGAGTCGTCCTTCGCGGTGGCCGCACGTGGTGGATGGTTGCGTGCGGGTCCTGGTGGCCGTCCGGTCGATGTCGCGGAGGTTTAATGCGCTCCGAGGAGAATAAATGTTGCGGAGGTCGATTGCGCTCCTAGGAGAAGAAATGTTGCGGAGGTCTAATGCGCTCCGAGGAGAAGAACTGTTGCGGAGGTCGAATGCGCTCCGAGGAGAAGAAATGTTTGCGGAGGTCGAATGCGCTCCGAGGAGAAGAAATGTTGCGGAGGGTTAATGCGCTCCGAGGAGAAGAAAGGTTGCTGAGGGTTAATGCGCTCCACAGAGAGGAAAGGCGGCGGAGGTTTAATGCGCTCCGAGGAGGATGGGAGGTCGCTGGGGCTGCTGGTGGCTGCTACTGATGATTACCTCTCCACTGGCCGGAGCCGAACGGATCCTGATCGCTCTGGCGGAGCCCCTTTTATTTCTTTTTTGGTTTTAAATCATCTCAAGGATGATCGGAATTTTGATCGTAGCACTTTAGCCACATTGATCAGATACTGGTGATGTAGTTTGGCGAGTTTGACAGGTCGGTGAATAAAAAAAGAAAAAAATTACTTAACTTTTTTAGAAAATAAACTGAAATTACTTTATAACATGATAAAAAAAAGGGGTCAAAAGTTTAAGTCAGCAGTTTTGATGAAGCTTGCCAGCTCTCTGAGATGTAGCGGCTCTTTTTTGATTAATAATTGATGTAAATTGTTATAATATTTAAAGATTTTGAATTTCCTATTGAGCCCGGCAAATTTTTGGCAATCGAAGATCAGGTGTTCGGCATATTCAGTTACATTGCACTTTTCGCAGATATTTGAGTCAATTGCTTTGATGCTGTGTAGGAAGACTTTGTCGTATGTGTGTCCTGTCATAAGTCTGTTAATGGTCTTGATGCTTTTAGCATTCCATTTAAGAGAATAATGTCAGGGTTTACTGGGTATGTCTGGAAATATGTCTATGAGGCTGGATCCCTTCGTCCTACACTTCATCCTGTAGTCCTCATTCCATTTGTATACTAAAAAGTTCCTAATTTCTCTTTGAGCCTCCTTGTAGCTGTATTCTATATTTATTGTAACCCCCTCACTTGTAGCAGCCCTTGCTGCTATGTCAGTCTTTTCGTTGATGTCCTTGTCCTTGTGGTCCTTGTGACCAGGGACCCATAGAATGTCAAGTTTCTGAATGTCTGATTGGTTAATTATGTTGTGAATATCATTCACTAGGTACGAGTCTGTATTCTTTTTTTAAATTAAATTAATTGCTCCTAATCCATCACTTAAAATCACAGCCTTTTTGTAATTATATTTAAGACATAGTTCGCCTTTTTAAGGCCTACGAGTTCGGCACCTACTGAGGATAATCTGATTTCTATTTTGTACTTGTGGATATTTCCACTAGGCCATTCGACTATTCCTATGCCACATGTACTTTCTGTAACTGAGGCATCTGTTGATAGAATGCTCCAGTCGTCCTTTCTGTACTTGTTCAGAATCTCATAAAATATAGTTTTTATGTCTTCATTCGAGTATTCTTCCTTACCCTTAGTTAAAAATTTATCTAATACATGGATTTTGTTACATGTGTTAACACTATCACAGTCTTGACTGTTTACAAAGATGGAATTAAATTCTCTTAAAGTACCTGTGTAACTCGTATCAGCTTTTGAGCCTCCTAACTTTAAGCAGTTCTTTGGCTGTAAGCCATTTCGCCCTGAAAACAGGTGGCATTACACCAGCGAGGACAAAAATTTCGTGTTTGCTTGTGTCAGGTGGCACCCTAACACACCTTCTGAGTGATTTAGCTTGCGCTATTTCTAAATCTTTGCTTGCCCCAGATCCTATGTCTGAAAAACTTGTGATAGCATATTCTTGTTTTGTGCTAATAAAAGCTTTGAAGATGTTGGTACTTGTTTTAGGTTTTAGACCTGATTTGATAGTAGTCGCAAGCTGGAGGAGTCTGTTGCCTTTTTTTTGTTTGTTCTTTAACCATTTTTACATGACTGACATTTGACATGTTTGCGCTAATCAGTCTGCCTAAGAAACGGATATCTTTCGATTTGGTATAGGCACATTTCCAACAGAACTATTTACCGCTCTGACCTGTCCTTTTCCTACATTCATTGCTGCAGATTTGCTTGGGTTGAAGCTAAAACCGAGATCACCACATAGAAGGTTAAAGTCATTTAGTTTTTTATTAATATTTTCAACCGCTACAGTAAACACCGTTCTATAGAGCATGATCGGTCATATGATGGCTGTGTAGAGCCACCGGACTATATAGGGGGTCATTCCCCATTTTAGTCCGATGGCTTTCCTGAAAGTATAGAGGGCCACTGTGGCTTTCTTTACTCTGTCCTCTATGCTCAATTTCCAGTCGAGCTTTCTGTCGAGGATTAGGCCAAGATACTTGGCGTTGTTGCTGAAAACTAGCGCTTCCCCACATAGTCTAGGGGGAATCAGTACCGGAACTTTGTACTTCCTAGTGAAAAGCACCAGTTCCGTTTTGGATGGGTTGACGCCTAACCCGCCTAACCCGGGTTGGCAAGTCGCGATCACGACGGACGCCACTGCCTTTTCAGAACCAAAACCCAACAACAACGACGCAGCAGCAGCCAAAACGAGAGAGGAATACACCGAGGACCGAAAACCAACGGCATCAACGCAGCAACGGCGTGAATACACCGAGCAGCAGCCAAGGAGAGAGAGAAATACACCAAGAGCCGAACAGTAAGCCCACGGCAGCAACGGCCGAAGAGAGACGCGGAAAACTAAAGCGAAGTAACGACGCGCCAGCAGCGAGACAGAGAGACGAAAGTCACCGGCGCAGCGTAGACGCCGAACGACGGCGCCAGACCTCTGCCGCCGCGGAAGATGACGACGCTAGCCGCCCACGCTGACGCTGGATCGGAGAGCCAGCAGAACGCCGGCTCTGAGCTGGGAAAACGTGGAAGAAGGAGATTCGTTTTGAAGCAGTCGTAGGAGTCGGACGTGATTGCGGATAAAATTCGAGTGGCGTACGAAAAGTAAGACACGTGGCGGACCAGATCCGCGCCAACGCGATCAGTGACACAGAGGAGATCCTGCATCTACGCCGTACCCACGGGGAAGAGGAGGTTTTCGACGAATACAAGCGTGCGAGTTCAGGGGTAAGCGAGTCTCTAGACGTGCATACGGGCTGCTGAGCGGTGCGATAGGTAGGGAACCCAGAAAGAATAAAGTGAAATGTAATATAACAGAAACACGACCACCAACAATCTATACACTAGGGAACCTGGAAGCCCGAGGCTTCATCTTCTCTGCCCTTCCTCCCGCCTCTTGCTCGAGTCCGTGATGCCATCCAGTAGTTCGTAGCCCGACAGGATCCTGAGGCCGCTGTCCGGCGATTGCCTAGGCGTTCCCGGTGATACCTGTCGGCGTTCCCTCCGCATGATCCCGTCCCGTAGTTTGTGACCCCGCAGGGTCCCGAGGTCGCTATCCGACGATCGTCTAAGCGCCCCCGGTGACTCCTGTTGGTGTCTCGCCTGATCCCCGTAGTTCCCTGGGTCCCGAAGGGGCTGCCCGGCTATTGCCTAAACCCTCTCGGCGATACCTGCTCTGTATGAGAAAGACTTTTGCAGTAATGTTTAGCCCGATAGTGTCCCGTGAGTGCTATCCGGCGATTGCCTAGGCGCTATCGGCGATACGCGTCGGTACTCTCGTACTCGTAGTAATTCTTAATTCGGCGGTGTCCCGTAAGTGCTATCCGGCGATTGCCTAGGCACTCTCGGCGATGCTTGCCGGTATCCCCGACCCTCGCAGTAATTCTTAGTTCGACAGCGTCCCGGCGATTGCCTAGGCATTCTCGGCGATGACTGTCGATATCCCCGACCCCCGTTGAAATTTAAGAATAGTTTTTCTAAATAAAGATACCGAAACAACTTGGGTGACTGCAATTTTGTATTTTAATACGACGAAAAAAAGGAGTGCGTGCGTTCGTTTTCATGGATTTTTCTCGACTTTTCTTCATATATTAAAACAATTTCTTCTGTGCCTACCTTACCTACGATGGCAAAGCGGGGCGAATTCGCCAAGAGCGAGAGAGCGAGCTTTTATTGCGCTCCCGCTTTGCCCTAGCCTAACTTACACTAGACTTCATAAAATACTATCCTAATAACAATTATTATTATTATTATTAGCCAAATGGCGCTACACCGGGCCCGTTGAAGGCCTGGAAGGCTTCAAGCCAGAGGCAGAAGCGCCAACTTGTGGATTGGCCTCCTGAACGTGGCTCCGCTGCTCGTCCTTAGGTCGACCACTCTGACCCTTCCGTTCTGCCCGGCGGTTGTTCCGACCACCCTTCCGAGGAGCCACTGTTGAGGGGGCAGGTTGTCCTCGGCGACGATTACGAGGTCGCCTTCCTTTATGTTTGGCTCGTATAGACTGGGCCACAAAAATCAACGCCACATACTGAAAATGGGCGGAGAGCACGGAGCCGGTCTGCGGGTAAGTTGCCCATCATTTGGGTCTGGAGTAGCGGCTTGCATTTAAAGCAACGAATACACGACCTAACTGTCGCCCTGCAGACCGCCTGAGCATTCACTATCCAAATGCGCTGTCTAAGGATACTCACGAGTGCTCGTGGGCCGGCATGAAAATTCGTTTGATGCAGATAGCGAACGTATGTCTGCACAAACTGCGAGCGTTTTGTCAATAAAAAGGGAAACTTGGCATTATATGACATAGGAGCGCTGAAGACTGGGGCCTAACTTGGTGCCTTTACGAACCCTTTCAATATCTTCTTGAGACTCATTTTTCTGTGTTATTTCGACTATTTTTAGAAACGCCTCGTCGTATTCTACGGATGACGGAATTTTTCCAAAGTTGAGACCTTTGTCTTTGCATTTTCGGATGAAGCGGAACACGAAAACGAACACTCTTAGCAGTTTGAGGTGTGACGAGTATCCCTCGATTACATCCACTAAATAATTTGGCTTGGCCGCGACGGTCAGTCCGACCGATTTCTTCCGACTTTCCGTCTGTATCTCTTCTTCGGAAAGCTCGAAGTGTGGATTTCTGGGCCAGCTCTCTTCTTCAAACTTTAAGAACTCTGGTCCACCAAACCAGATCGACTGCACGATTTCCTCTACGTCACAACCTCTCGAAACTATGTCTGCTGGGTTCTGTTTTGTTGGCACATGCCGCCACGTAGCTTCACTTGACCACTCTTGAATCTCCGCTACTCGGTTCGCAACGAATGTTGACAACGACGAAGGGTGGGATCTGATCCAATGAAGAGTAACTTCTGAATCTGACCAGAATATCATTTTCTCAATTGGAACCTTGAGCAGTGATTTGATTCAGTGACAAAGGTCTGCTAGAAGGTGAGCGGCACATAACTCAAGCCTTGGGAGCGTTTTCGTCTTGAGTGGCGCTACTTTCGACTTTGCAGTCAACAAGGAGACCTTGAAACCTTCTGCAGTCTTTCTACGGATATAGACGCAGGCTCCATAAGCTCTCATGGATGCGTCGGCAAAGGCATGTACTTGAATCGGTGACATGGGATCAGTATGCACAAATCGAGGTATGGTAATCTTCTCCAACTGACCTAAGGATTCTTTTAATAAGTTCCATGCTGTTTCGAAGTTCATTGGAATTGACTCATCCCAATCTAGCTTGTTAAGCCAAAGCTCCTGCAGTAGGATCTTTCCCTTAATTACTAAAGGACTTAACAAGCCAAGGGGGTCAAACAGCTTTGATGTCACCGATAATATGTTCCGTTTTGTCGCTCGGAGACCCATAACTGACGTGTCAATTTGGAACTTAAAGACGTCTTCGTGTGGCAGCCACGATATTCCTGACGCCTTAGTTGACTCTGAGTCCGAGATCGTTATCGGTTTAACTGTGCTCTCGGATGCGGTGACCTCAGGTGACTTCGAAAGCCATTTAGTCAATTCAAACCCAGCGGTTTGAAGAACCTGAGCCACATCAGACTTAATTGTTTTTAACACCTCTACGCAACCAGCACCAGTCAACATGTCATCGACATAGAAGTCGGAGTCAATAACTTCAGCAGCTTTACGGAATGAGAGTTTTGCAGACTCACTCAACCTCTTCAAACACCGAATAGCCAAAAATGGGGCCAGTCCCATATGTTACGGTGTTGAGCTGGTATATTCTCAAGGACTCAGACGGGTCTCTTCTCCACACTATAAGCTGGAATTGTCTATCCGCATCAGCGATCCAGACTTGGCGATACATCTTCTTGACATCGGCTGTCAAGGCGTACCTGTGTAGTCTGAATCGGAGCAATGTCGAATACAGCTCATCCTGTATCGTAGGACGGACCATCAATATGTCGTTCAAGGCCACCTGGGAGGACGTTTTACAAGATGCATCGAAAACAACGCGGAGCTTGGTCGACGTGCTTTGGGGCCTCAACACACACTGATGTGGAATGAAATAATGTGGAGTTTTGGGGATTGTGTTGTCTGTGGTAGACATGTGACCCAAGGAGAGCTACTCTTCCATGAACTCCAAGTACATTTTCTGCAACTCGGGGTCACGAGACAATCTTTTTTCAAGCGATAAAAACCGCCGTTTAGCCACTTCAAAGGAGTTGCCTAATGCCTAATGCTTTTCACATAACTTGTGTTCAGGAGATAAAGACTTTTTAGAAGACGGCAATTCTTCCAGTGACCAAAACTTTTGTAATGTGTTGTCGATGTGTATCACTGACTCTTCTCGACAACTCAAACAATTCCTCGCTTTTTGGGTGGCAGTCACCTTTGGAGTGTATCTGCCCGACACAATCCAGCCGAGAAGCGTTTTCTGCAGAGTTGGATAGTCAGGACCTTGTCGAATCTGACCAACAGATAAAAGTTCGAAAAATGTTTCTGCACCTATCAACATATCTATCTTCTGTGGCTTGAAGAAATATGGGTCTGCAAGTGGTAAGTTCTTCGGGATTTTCCAGTCACTCACGTTAAGTGTTTGATCAAGGTGATACCCCGAAATGGACCTCAGAATTCAGAAATCAACCGAAAACTCACTACCAGTAATTCGCGACTTCACCACCGTGTGTATCTTTTTCTTGACTTCTGAATTTTATTCACCAATACCAAGCAAGTTGATACACGACTCCTCCCTACGGAGCTGTAAGCGCTGTGCTAAGTCCTCAGTTATAAAATTGGTTTGAGACCCCGAGTCAAGCAGAGCTCGGGCCAAAACATGTTCACCATTATTTGTTCGGACGCTTACGATCGACGTAGCCAGAATAACTCTATCCATAGCTGTCGCATGGAGAGCATGCGAAGTGGAAGGTTGATTCTGATTGGGAGGAGGAGAAGAATTCTCTGGGGGTGATGGTAACGCTAGACTTTTATTCGCCACTGTGTACCTATGCAATAAGGTATGGTGTGAGCAGCCACACACTCGACACTTCTTAGCTTTGCATCGTACTACAGAGCGGCCTGGCTGCAGACAATTGATGAACATGGATGCAGTTTTGGCGAATTCGAACCTTTGCATTACTGCCAGCCGACCAAATGGACTGCAATCTGTCAACAAATAGCCTTTCGCATTGCAGTAGCTGAATTGTTGGTTTTCGGTATTCGCGGTGGAACACGCGAATGAGCTCCGATTGTGCGGCTTGCTTGGCACAGCTTTCTGCTCCTGCTTTGGTTTGTCCGAATTTTCGGCCGAAAGATGCTGATATCTGCGATTAAGCAACTTTTCACAGTCCGTCCAAAGTGGCAGTTTGTCATAATCGAGCTGTTCTTCCCATTTCTCTTTGGTCACCGGATCGACTCTGCTCAAGACGAGCTGAATAATCATCGCATTCGAGATCTTTTTATCATCGCCTATCGACAACAACGAACCATATATGGATGAGGCGGTATCGATAAGGTTCCTTAAGGACGATGCTGATTGCTGGGTCATTTTGGGAAGACTAAATAGGGCATCAATGTGATTTTTAAAGATCAGACAATCATTATCGAAGACCCGTTTTAAGCTAGCCATTGCATTCTCGTAGTTGGTCTCGGTTACTTGGAAAGCCCTAACTGTTCCCAACGCTTCACCGGAGAGACACGAAAGCAAATGGTTGAACTTTTCGATAATTGGAATGCTTTGGTCATTGTGAACTAGAGTCTCAAATAAACCTATGAAGTTTTTAAAGTCCGAAAAGTTGCTGCTGAACTGCGGCAGAGCTAACTTCGGAAGGCGAGCACGAGTTGGGCCACCATAAGCTGGTACTGCCGGTATTGTCTCATCAGCTGTCTTTAATGCGCAAATGAGAGACATTAATTTTGCCTTTGTGACAATTGAGAGTTCTTCCAACTCGACTCCAAATTCATCGTCAATGTCTATATCTTCAATCTTCTCTTGAAGTTCGCGTGCCGTGTCAATGCTACGCATCAGCGTTTCGAGTCTGCACTCGAGCTCCGTCAATACCAGCGGAATATCCCCCGCTTCTAAACGGTCCTCTAATAAACGAATGCCTTTGACACGGCAACTGCGCTTTTTCTTCAGCTCTTCAAGGACGATATTGTTGGCTTTTGAGGTCATATTGATTCTCAATACAAGCAACTGAAGGCGAAAGATCGTTTCTAATAATCGTATTTAATGCCGAGGCACTCAAACCAATGTACTCGAAAAATTTAGGGTAGAGCGTCACTTGGCTGGCGCATACACGAAAACCGAACAAGAATATCAACGAACAGCAATGGTGACAAGCGAAAACGAAAAATTTCACCGCTGTAGTTCTGAAGAATGGATGTTGTGTATACGTATGCACCGACAACGATCGACGCTCAATTGATTTGCGAGGTACGACTTTGTCTTAATTGATAGTTGGATCCTACTGACACCAAACGAATATACCCGACGAAAACAGGGTAGCGCGTCACTTGGTGTTTGGTTTGGATCAAGCGCGCCAAACAAAAGAACATCGATAAGCAACGGTGAAGAGCGAAAGCGAGACGAAAAAATTCACCGCTGCAGCTGCGTATTGGTATGCGTGCTTGGCCAACGACCCAACTATACATATATTTGACACAACGAAAACGAGAAAGGGGGAAGGGGTGACAGCGATTGCAGTTAAAATGAGTTATATGTGTCGTTAGATGTCCAAGAGTCCAAGAGGGTTAGATGTACATATGTATATATGTATTAATATATATGCTCAACTCTAATTACAGCATGCAATCGAGCTCTACTATGTCATACGTATGTGCCAAGAATTGAAAGCGAGGTGCAATTGTTTCAGCACAAGACAATAATTGCGAGTTTTTTAATCTTTTCGTCTTCACTCGAGCTTTCAATTTTTTGCACAAATACCTCTTGAGAAGATTGGAAATTCCACTTGGATCTTCTTTGGTAGATGGTATATGTATATATCTCCTTTTGTATATAGCTGCAGACAGGGTATTGCACGACCGACGCGGTGATTTTTAGTTTTGTTTGTTGAATTTTTTGCACACACGTCACGGTCAATTTGGCAATTTAGCTGCAGCACATATGCATGTACATGTAGGTATAATAGATTTTGGCTATTTATCTTTTCTCCACTGTGTCACTGTCACTTTGGCCTTCCACTTGAATTAATACGTTTAAATTGCAAGTCCACCCGGAGGCGCCATGAAATTTTAGAATAGTTTTTCTAAATAACGATACCGAAACAACTTGGGTGACTGCAATTTTGTATTTTAATACGACGAAAAAAAGGAGTGCGTGCGTTCGTTTTCATGGATTTTTCTCGACTTTTCTTCATATATTAAAACAATTTCTTCTGTGCCTACCTTACCTACGATGGCAAAGCGGGGCGAATTCGCTAAGAGCGAGAGAGCGAGCTCTTATTGCGCTCCCGCTTTGCCCTAACCTAACTTACACTAGACTTCATAAAATACTATCCTAATAACAATTATTATTAGCCAAATGGCGCTACACCCGTAGTAATTCTTAGTTCGACAGTGCCCCGTAAGTGCTATCCGGCGATTGCCTAAGCACTCTCGGTGATGCTCGTCGATATCTCTGATCCTCGTAGTAATTCTTAGGCCGACAGGGTCCCGTAAGTACCGTCCGGCGATAGCCTAGGTACTCTCGGCGATACTTGTCGGTATTCCCGCAAACAAAAGTTCCCCTTTCAGCGTCGTAGTAATTCTTAGTCCGATAGGGTCCCGTAAGTGCCGTCCGGCGATAGCCTAGGCACTCTCAGCGATACTTGTCGGTATTCCCGCAAAGCAAAGTTCCCCTTTCAGCGTCGTAGTAATTCTTAGGCCGACAGGGTCCCGTAAGTGCCGTCCGGCGATAGCCTAGGCACTCTCGGTGATACTTGCCGGTATTTCCGCATAGCAAAGTTCCCCCTTCCGCGTCGTAGTAATTCTTAGGCCGACAGGGTCCCGTAAGTGCCGTCCGGCGATAGCCTAGGCACTCTCGGTGATACTTGCCGGTATTTCCGCATAGCAAAGTTCCCCCTTCCGCGTCGTAGTAATTCTTAGGCCGACAGGGTGCCGTAAGTACCGTCCGGCGATAGCCTAGGTACTCTCGGCGATACTTGTCGGTATTCCCGCAAAGCAAAGTTCCCCTTTCCGCGTCGTAGTAATTCTTAGGCCGGCAGGGTCCCGTAAGTACCGTCCGGCGATAGCCTAGGTACTCTCGGCGACACTTGTCGGTATTCCCGCATAGCAAAGTTCTCCTTTCCGCGTCGTAGTAATTCTTAGGCCGACAGGGTCCCGAAAGTGCCGTCCGGCGATAGCCTAGGCACTCTCGGTGATACTTGCCGGTATTTCCGCATAGCCAAGTCCCCCTTCCGCGTCGTAGTAATTCTCAGGCCGGCAGGGTCCCGTAAGTACTGTCCGGCGATAGCCTAGGTACTCGCGGTGATACCTGTCGGTATTATCTTATAGTAAGGACCTCCGCATTGATCCCGAGTTCGGTGGTGTTCTGAAGGCGCTATTCGGCGATAACCGGAGTGCTCTCGGTGTGACCAACTGCCACGTCCCATGATACGTTCGCTCCCGTCCACGGGACTGCTGCCCCGCCCCCATCGTCTGTTCGAAATACGGAGTCCCGGCAAATTATAAATATTACTGTAATTTCGACCCTGGAGTAGACTGAGATATGTACCCCAGCCCAGGATCGCTTCCTTACAGATGGCGCCCGAGCAGGGACTCCGGGATTCCGTTATGTTTTGGGGCGCTAAGTGGAACAGTCGATCAGAAAACGTGTAGCAGGGGGAATCGGGACTGTACTATGCGCAAGCACGGCCAGTCGGAATCATTAAGACAAGAATAGCTGTATAACTCTGAAAAACCGCACTTGAGGCCGCCCATCATTAACGTACAGCCGAGGCTGGCTTCCCTAACCTCCCTAGCAATAGCGTCAACACGTGGCCGCCGCGCCCACACGAGGAGGAGAGTGCCGCGGCGAGGCGGCAGAGAAAGAGAACCGAGCCGAAGCTGGGCAGAAATCGCTGGAGAGAGAGCAACACGTACGCGGCGAGCAGCGAGTCGTGAGCGGTAGAGGCCGAGCGAGCGTCGGAATCCTCCCGAAGACCAACCAGCCCGGCTATATATTTCGTACTCAGACCCAGAAGAGGATAGTCAATGCCCGGCCTTCAAAACGATAGCAGTCAGTAAATGCCCGGTCTTCAGCGCGATCAGTGAATGCCCGGCCTTCAAGACGATAGCAGATAGTCAATGCCCGACCCTCAGCGCGAGCAGTCAATGCCCGGCCTTCAAAACGATAGCAGATAGTCGATGCCCGACCCACAGCGCGAGCAGTCAACGCCCGGTCTTCAGAGCAGTCATTCAATGCACGGTCTTTAGCGTGATCATTCAAAGCCCAGCCTACAAAACTATAGCCGAGAAAAAAACGCCCGGCCTTCAAAGTGATCAGTCAGCGTTCAGCCATCAACACGGGACGAGATCCAACGCTTAAATCAACGAACCCAGCACGACCAGGAACACAAGGACAATTCCCAGGACAACGATAGCAAGGACTATCGACCGGCCTAGCAAGGATCAACAGTCAGGACAATTCCAAGGACAACGATAGCATGGACTATCGACCAGGACCCCAAGCAGCAAGGACGCCAAGGACGCCTCCACTGGACAACCGTGTTAACCGTGCATACGCCGCGCTTCCGTGACTAGCCCCAAGGACTCCGGTATTCAGTGCGTTACCTAAGAAAAGATTCTACCGGAGGGTCAATACGTGAGACTACCGTCGGAAACGCGAAAGACCTCGAAGTGCCAGTTCGACCACCGTGCTTCGACATGGGGGTACAGTGGATTTCGTATCGGCGCAAGGACGAATTGCAGGCCATCGCCGCCGAATTCGGCCTCGGTGAAACCGGGACAGTGGACGAACTGCGCAGCCGGATCTCGGCCTTTATCTCGCGCGGTGAGCATCCGAGTGCCATCGAAAAACGGATCAAAGAGCTCGGAATGGTCTTCGACAGCGCGCCCAGCCCGAGAAGCCCGAGGAACACGTCCCCGTCGCCGGGACCGAGTCAGTGAGAGCGGAAGGAAGGGATCTGTGCGGAGCAGCCTCTATCTATCATAATTCCCGAGTTCCCGCGTGCAGCGCACGGCGACTCTGGCCGGCTTGAAACCACGACTGACCGGCGACATGGTGACAATCACCACCAGCACCGCTTCCCCGAGGAAGCCGGGACTTCGCGACCCGGAAGGGAAGAAATTTCATTCGCCGCCCTGGCCGATAAACTGCGCAATTGGGGTCTGAAGTTCGACGGACACTCGGATGCGCTGGCTTTCATCGAAGGGTTGGAAGAAAGGGTCGACTCATATGGCGGATGCCCAGCACAGCTGCCGCGAGCCCTCTCCGGGCTACTAACTGGCAAGGCAGAAGGATGGTTTAGGAAGTTCCAGATGCAAGGCAAGCCATGGACCGAGTTCCGGAAGGAGTTCTTGGAGTTCTTGCTACCCCCGCGATACTTTCAGCGTTTGGAAGATACGATCCGCTCCCGTCGCCAACGACCCCGAGAAGCCTTTCAGGACTACTTGATCGACCTCCGACTCATGATGCAACGAGCTCAGTATACTCCAGACAGGGAGCTGGACAGGATCTACGAGAACCTTCGGCCGGAATACCAACTGTTCACCCGTAGACATGAGTTCGAGACGTTGCAAGAACTGACCCAATTGGTAGTAGCGTACGAGACAACGCGGGACCGCGAACAAACCCATCCAGCTAACGACCGCCCAAATACGAAAGCCAGAACGCCATCATACCAAGGACCCGGATTATCCACCCCACAGCATGCCCCTCCAGACGAGACCGGGCCCTCCCGGAGCGTCGAGACGGCAAGCCGCGTGGTGACCCAGGATGGAGACCGGCCGGTGAACACACGCCGGGCCTGCCGGAATTGCGGAGTGGAAGGTCATTTCAGCAGTTCATGCAGGAATCGGCCAGTGCTATTCTGTTGGGAGTGTGGCCGCCGCGGCATCCGGACGATCGACTGCTGTAGGCTATCCGAGTCGGGAAACGGGCCGAGTCTCCGCTCGTCAGGGATCCGATCTGAGACATACCTCCAGGGCCCCCAGGAGTAACTCATCCTTTAATTTTGGAAGGAGGCAGGATCGCCGCGCTAGTAACCATCGAAGGAGTATCGCTCACAGCTACCCTCGACACGGGAGCAACGCGGTTGTTCGTCAGACAACGCATCGCTCATGAAGTAAGTACCGGAGGGAACGCACGGAATGTCCGCCTGGCGGATGGTACAGCAAAGCAGGTGACACAAGCAGTTTCGGTCAAGGTGCGTCTGGATCAACACACGATTCGATACGACCACGAGGCGACTGCGACACCGCTGGACGCACCCAGGGCCAGTCCGTCGAAAACCACCCAGAGTATCCCCACCAAGACAACTGAGCTAAGCCACGACCACGCCAGAACCAGCAGTAACATCGGGACAACGTTTCTAAGTTTCGACCCCGCCAGACTCAGCAGCAATATCAGGAAAACGCTTCTAAGCCCCGACCACGCCAGACCCAGCCGCAATACAAGGACAACGCATCGAAGCTTCGACCACGCCAGACCCAGCAGTAATACAGGGACAACGCATCTAAGCCCCGACCGAGACGGACCCGGCGGCGCTAAGAATACAACACGATCGACGCGAGCCAAATCGGAAGTGCCCAGCAGTGCGGCTCAATAAGAGCGAACGACCCCACGGGAAACCAGCATCGTTCTACACCGCGACCCGCTACGCCTGGAAGACCACGGCCCCGAAGGACAGGAGCGGGTCAAGGTAGACCAACTCGCATCTATCCCCCCAACGGATTATCAACTCGCCCCTTTAGCCGATGCCGCGGCCGGTCGACAACGCAACCCTTTTCGAAGATCAGACTCGACTGACCTTATCACCGTGAACCTCGCCATCATAACATGTGCCCTGCTCGAAGAAATCTCGCCACCGACAGCCCCCATCACCGAACCACCTCTCTCGCCGTGGGTAGCCGAGTTTTTGAAGCAAGAATTGGCCAAGTTCGAGGGATTGGAGGGCGTGTCTCACATAGCTGAGCATACCATCACTCTGAAGAACGACAAGTCGATAAAACAGAGGTACTTCCCCAAAAATCCGGCCATGCAGAAAATCATCAATGCTCAGGTCGACGAGTTGCTGCAAGACGGGCGAATCGAAGCTTCAAAAAGCCCACACAGAGCTCCCATCGTACTGGTGGGAAAGAAGACAGGCGAGATGCGGATGTGCGTAGACTACCGACAACTCAACGCGCAATCAATACCCGACGCCTACCCACTGCCCAGGATCAACCACATCATCGAGAGGCTCCGTAACGCACGTTACATCTCGACTTTGGACCTCAAGAACGGGTATTGGCAGATCCCTATGGCCGAGGGGGGCCGAGAATGTACCGCCTTCACCGTTCCGGGCAGAGGACTCTTCCATTGGAAGGTGATGCCGTTCGGACTGCACTCAGCATCGGCCACGTTCCAGCGAGCCTTGGACAGCGTCATCGGACCACAGATGGAACCCAACGCATTCGCTTACCTTGATGACATTATTGTCATCGGAGCGGCGTTGGAGGAACACGTCGACCATCTGCGAGAGGTGTTCCGGAGAATACGGGAAGCAAATCTAAGATTGAACCAAAAGAAATGCAGCTTCTTCCAGAAAAGCATCGTATACCTGGCACATGTCATTAGTGAGCAGGGTATACACACCGACCCAGATAAGATCGTCGCCGTCCGGAAGTTGGCTCCACCCAGTTCAATAAAGGAGCTTCGACGCTGCCTAGGAATGGCATCGTGGTACCGGAGGTTTGTCCCAAACTTCGCGACGATTGTACAACCAATGACTAGCCTCCTGAAGAAGGAGAAAGGGTGGATCTGGAGTGACGAACAGCAGGCCGCTTTCGAGGAGTTGAAGGAGAAGTTAACCCGAGCACCCGTCATAGCCTGCCCGGATTTCGCGGAGAGGTTCGCTCTACAAACTGACGCAAACGACTACGGTCTAGGGGCAGTCCTGACGCAACAGATCAGTGGAGAGGAGAGGGTCATAGCCTACGCCAGTCGAAGGCTCTTGAAAGCAGAAGAGAATTACTCAGCCACGGAAAAGGAGTGCTTAGCCATCGTCTGGGCCATCAGGAAATTACGATGCTACCTGGAGGGCTACCACTTCGATGTCATCACCGACCAACTCGCCTTGAATTGGTTAAACTCGATCAATAATCCAACCGGTCGCATCGCCCGTTGGGCTCTGGAACTCCAACAGTATCGCTTTGACGTGCTTTACCGACGCGGAAGCCAAAACATCGTAGCAGACGCTCTTTCCCGGCAACCTATCGACACCATACAGCGAGCCCTAGAAGACCTGCCCACCTGCCCCTGGATACAAAGGTTGCTCAAACGTATCCAGTCACGACCTGAGGAATGCAGAGAATTTATCGTCGAGAACGGACAGATCTACCGGCAGCCTGGACACCGACCAATCGAGGAAGAATCTCACCAGTGGAAGTTATGCGTCACAAGGGGCCATCGTAAACGAGTGTTAGAAGAATGCCACGATCACCCGACCGCCGGACACCAAGGAATACGGAAGACTACCACTCGGGTAACCCAACGATATTACTGGCCAGGACTCTACAGAGACGTGGCCCGATACGTGAAACATTGCGAAAGCTGCCAAAAATTTAAGGTGAGCCAGAACAAACCCGCAGGTCACATGTATACGCGACAGGCGAAGGGCCCGTTCGACATCCTTTGCGCGGACTTCGTAGGCCCACTACCCCGCTCAAAGCACGGCAACACGATGCTCCTCGTGTTCTTCGACTCATTCAGCAAATGGGTAGAACTTGTGCCACTCCGGAAAGCCACAACCGCCCACTTGGAGAAGGCGTTCCGAGATACTCTGCCGATTCGGGGTCCCGTGGAAGTTTGTGTGCGACAACGGAACACAATTCACTAGTCGGTCCTTCCGAGGGCAAACCGGACCATCAAGACAATGATTGCACAATACGTCGACGGGGACCAACGGACCTGGGACGATCTCCTCCCCGAGTTAAGCTTGGCCATAAACAGCAGCACGTCGGACGCCACGGGCTTCAGCCCGGCCTTTTTGGTACTCGGACGAGAACCAAGGCTACCAGGAGCCTTGTACGACGAAGTGACCCCAGGATTAGGAATTGAGGATACAAGAAAACTAAAAACGCAGAAAAAGGAACAAATCAATTTGCAGTGGCTACGCAGCGCCTGACGTCACGCTCAGACTGATTTTCTGTCTCTCTCGCACGCACTCTTTGTCGTGTCGTTTAATATTAGCGGCGTCTGCCGGAGGAGAGCCATACTGACTTAGTATCGGGTATAACTGTAGAGTTGCGGTGTCCGCAGCAACTCATAACGTTCCCCCTCGTTAGTTTTCTCGAATCTGCAATATTGGGGATTCGTATCTTTAAAATTGTGGATGCCACAGACTTTCGTCTTTTGTGGGAGCGGAAGTGGGCGGGGCGAAGTTTTGAAATATTCTTGTGGCAGTGACATATCACAGAAGTCTGGATCCAAAACATCGTTGCTCTAGCTCTTATAGTCTTTGAGCACTAGGCGCTAATAGGGACGGACGGACGGACAGACGGACGGACGGACAGACAGACAGTGTTGCGTGACCTTCCATCCATGGCGTCGATTATTAGTTATTGATCTTAATTATGAAGTCTAGTGTAAGTTAGGCTAGGGCAAAGCGGAAGCGCAATAAAAGCTCGCTCTCTCGCTATTGGCGAATTCGCCCCGCTTTGCCACCGTATGTTAGCTAGAGTAAGAGATTTTGAATTGTGAAGGAAAGAAAGTTGTTCGCTAACATTGAAATAGATCGAGCGTATCCATTTTCGCCCCGCCGAATAAATAATATAATTACAGCCACCCAAAGTTTTCGGTTAATTCATTACAAAAACTCTTCTAATTTTTCATGGCGCCCCCGGGTGGACTGTAAAGTTAATTATAGGCAACAATAATAAGTGACAGTGACACAAGAAATTGCAGTATATGCAAACATATTCGTTGCCCGCGTCGTGGTGTGTGTGTCAATTAGCAATCAATTTGCATAATATCATCGCGTCGGTCGCGCCAAGAATAATTTTTCTGCAAATTTTTGCTACCGCTGAGGAATGCCCTGCGATAAAGCCAGGAAAGTATAGTTGGATTCAAAGATCCAAAAGAGGAATCAGAGGTATTTGTGCAGAAAATTGAAGGCTGAGCAAAAGACATTCAGATCTCTCTTTGAGGTGTGTTGTGCTGAAAACATTGCGCATCGCCTTCAATTCTAGGCACAGACGTATGATATACGTATAGTAGAGCTTGATTGCATGCATTTTATTAGTAATTGCATAAATATAACTAAACACACATAAATACATACATATCGACACATACAGAAATATGTGAACCGCTATTTGGACGCAACAGTTATATGTAGATACATCTATCGTTTACTGCAATCACTGTCGCCCTCCAAAGGCGTTCCAAGTCACCGAGGCAAATTATGAAAAGGCCATGGCTGGCCTAAAACGAGTATATGACAACGATTATTTGATTTTCACGAATAATATTTCCACATTGTTCAATCTGCCGAGAATATCGCATCAATCTGCATCATCTCTAAGAACTCTAATCAATATTGTTTCGTCGATTTACGGATCGTTACTGTCGATCGGAGATGATACAAAAATTTCGAATGCAATGCTCATTCATCTCGTTTTAAACAGAGTCGACCCAGTGACGAAACAAAAGTGGGATGAACAGCTTACTTATGAGAAGTTGCCGCTTTGGTCCGACTTTGAGAAAGTCTTGAATCGTCGATACCAGCATCTGTCTGCTGAAGAATCGACTAAGCCAAGGCAAGACAAAGTCATGCCAAGCAAGCAACATAATCGCAGTTCTTGCTTGTTTGCTTGTTCTTCCACTTCCACCAACAGTAGAACTCAGCAAACTTGTAGCTACTGCAATTCAGGAGACCATGTAGTGACAAATTGCCCTCCATTTTCGCGTCTCTCGGTGATGCAAAGGTTTGAGTTTGCTAAGTCGGCATCCCTATGCATTAATTGTCTGCAAAGCCAATAAATGTCGAGTGTGCAGCCGCTCACATCATACATTATTGCTTCGATACACAGTGTCGGCTAATAGTCTCGCGTTGCCACCACCCCAAGAGAGTCCTTCTCCTCCATCAAATCAGAATCAACCTTCCACGTCATATGTTTTGCATGCGACAGCGTTGGACAGGGTAATTCTGGCTACGTCGATCGTAAGCGTCCGAACTAAGAGCGGTGAACACATTCTGGCCAGAGCTATGCTCGACTCTGGATCACAAACAAATTTCATTACCGACGACCTCGCTAATCGATTACAGATCCGTAGAGAGGAGTCCTGTATTAACTTGCTTGGAATTGGTGAATCTAATTCTCAAGTAAAGGATAAAATACACACAGTGGTGAAGTCGCGAATAAATGGTAGTGAGTTCTCCTTTGATTTTTGGATCCTGAAATCAATTTCAGGTTATCACCCTGACCAGTCAGTGAATGTGACTGACTGGCGAATCCCAGAGAACCTACCACTGGCAGACCCTTATTTCTACAAGCCACAAAGAATAGATATGTTAATTGGAGCAGAATCGTTCTTTGAATTATTAGCTGTTGGTCAAATTAAACAAGGTCCTGACTTTCCAACTCTTCAGAAAACCCTTCTTGGTTGGGTTGTGTCGGGAAAATATGTTTCCAGGAGTTCTGCTCCTCAAATTACAAACAGTTTGAGTTGCAGTGAAGAGTTGCTAGTATCCATCGATAGGACCTTGAAAATGTTTTGGTCACTGGAAGAAATGCCATCTACCAAGAAAATTGCCACACCTGAGCACAAGCTATGTGAAGAACACTATCGTAAGAAGTAAGGCTCCCGTTTAAATCAGATCCAAATTGTTTAGGCAACTCCTTTGAGGTTGCAAAAGGGCGGTTTTTGTCGCTTGAAAGACGATTGCATCGTGACCCTGAGTTGAAGAAAATGTACTTGGAATTCATGACTCTTCCTCTCCTTAGGTCATATGTCTCCTACTGACAATACGATTCCTTCTACTCCACACTACGTAATCCCTCATCAGTGTGTTCTGAGGCCCCAAAGTACGTCTACCAAGCTCCGAGTCGTGTTCGATGCTTCGTCCAAGACGTCCTCACAGGTGGCCTTAAATGACATTCTGATGGTGGGACCTACCATTCAAGAGGAATTATACTCGACACTGCAGTTTCAGCTCACAGTGTGGAGAAGAGACCCTTCTGAATCCTTGAGAGTATACAAGCTCAACACTGTAACCTATGGGACTGAACCAGCCCCATTCTTAGCTATCCGGTGTTTGAAAAGGTTGAGTGAGTCTGCGAAGCTCTCATTCCCTAGAGCTGCTAACGTTATTGGGTCCGACTTTTACGTCGATGACTTGTTGACTGGTGCTGCATGCGTAGAGGAGCTAGGGGCAATTAAGTCCGAAGTGTCTCAGGTTCTGCAGACCGCAGGGTTTGAGTTGACTAACAATCTCGGATTCAGAGTCGACAAAGGCGTTAGGAATCTCATGGTTACCTACTGACGATGCCTTTAAGTTCAAAATTGACAATTCAGTTATAGGTCTCCGAGCGACAAAACGGAACATACTATCGGTGACATCAAAGTTGTTTGACCCCCTTGGATTATTAAGTCCTATCGTTATAAAAGGCAAGATCCTATTGCAGGAGCTTTGGCTTAACAAACTAGATTGGGATGAGTCGATCCCGCTGCATTTGGAAACAGCGTGGAATAAGTTGAAAAATACACTATCTCAATTGGAAGACATATCCATATCTCGGTTTGTGTATTCCGATCCGATGTCACCGGTTCAAATACATGCCTTTGCTGACGCCTCCATGAGAGCGTATGGAGCGTGCGTCTATATACGTAGCAGAACTGCAGAAGGTTTAAAAGTATCATTGTTGACTTCGAAATCCAAAGTAGCGCCGCTCAAGACCAAAACGCTCCCAAGGCTTGAGTTATGTGCCGCTCACCTTCTCGCAGATCTCTGTCACAGAATCAAGCCCCTATTAAACGTGCCCATTGAACGAGTAGTTTATTGGTCGGATTCAGAGGTAACTCTCCATTGGATCCGGTCTCATCCATCGTCGTTGTCGACTTTCGTTTCAAATAGAGTGGCTGAGATTCAAGAGTGGTCAGATGATGCTACGTGGCGGCATGTGCCCACGAAACAGAACCCAGCAGATATTGTCTCAAGAGATTGTGACGTCGACGAAATCGTTCAGTCAATTTGGTTCGAAGGAGCTGTTAGATGTCATCGAGGGATTCTCGTCACACCTCAAACTGCTTAGAGTGTTTGTGTATGTGTTCCGCTTTATAAGAAAATGTAAAGACCCAAGCCTAAAATTCGAAAAAACTATCTCACCGACCGAATACAATGAAGCCTTTTATAAAATTGTCGAAATCGTCCAGCATCACGAGTATCAAGGAGAAATCGAAAAGGTTAGGAAAGGATCTACAATTGGTCCTAGTCTTCAGCGGTTGAACCCATTCATCCATGAAGACACAGGGACTTTGTGCAACTTTTCGTTGTTGCGAGTGGGGGGGGGGGGGGGGGGGGGGGGCGACTAGCCAAAGCTCCTATATCATACGATGCCAAGTTTCCTCTGCTTTTGACTAAGCGCTCGCAATTCGTGCGAAGCTATATTCGTCATCTGCACCATTCGAATTTTCATGTCGGCCCACGAGAACTTGTGAGCATCCTACCACAGAGCGTGTGGATAGTGAACGCTCAGGAGGTCTGCCGTCAGACAGTTCGATCGTGTATGCGCTGTTTTAAATGCAAGCCTCGATTGCGGACGCAACTCATGGGGAATTTACCCGCAGATCGACTCCGTGCTCTCCGCCCATTTTCAATTTGTGGCGTTGATTTTTGTGGACCAGTGCACACGACATTGAAAATTCGCGGAAGGCCCCCATACAAGTCATACATTGCGCTTTTTGTTTGTTTTGCGTCCAAGGCGGTTCACCTAGAAATAGTTTCCGATCTAACCACTGACTGTTTTTTGTTGGCTTCCAAAGGTTCGTCGGTCGCAGAGGATATCCCCAAGTCGTCCATTGCGACAACGGGACGAACTTCGTCGGAGCGAACCGCCATCTCAGCGCTCTGCGGATCAGGCTCAAGGAGCAAGGAGACGCAATTCGCGACTTCGCGTCAAAGAACGGATGCGAATTTGCGTTCATACCGCCACGAGCTCCTCACATGTAGTGACAAATTGCCCTCCATTTTCGCGTCTCTCGGTGATGCAAAGGTTTGAGTTTGCTAAGTCGGCATCCCTATGCATTAATTGTCTGCAAAGCCAATAAATGTCGAGTGTGCAGCCGCTCACATCATACATTATTGCTTCGATACACAGTGTCGGCTAATAGTCTCGCGTTGCCACCACCCCAAGAGAGTCCTTCTCCTCCATCAAATCAGAATCAACCTTCCACGTCATATGTTTTGCATGCGACAGCGTTGGACAGGGTAATTCTGGCTACGTCGATCGTAAGCGTCCGAACTAAGAGCGGTGAACACATTCTGGCCAGAGCTATGCTCGACTCTGGATCACAAACAAATTTCATTACCGAGGACCTCGCTAATCGCTTACAGATCCGTAGAGAGGAGTCCTGTATTAACTTGCTTGGAATTGGTGAATCTAATTCTCAAGTAAAGGATAAAATACACACAGTGGTGAAGTCGCGAATAAATGGTAGTGAGTTCTCCTTTGATTTTTGGATCCTGAAATCAATTTCAGGTTATCACCCTGACCAGTCAGTGAATGTGACTGACTGGCGAATCCCAGAGAACCTACCACTGGCAGACCCTTATTTCTACAAGCCACAAAGAATAGATATGTTAATTGGAGCAGAATCGTTCTTTGAATTATTAGCTGTTGGTCAAATTAAACAAGGTCCTGACTTTCCAACTCTTCAGAAAACCCTTCTTGGTTGGGTTGTGTCGGGAAAATATGTTTCCAGGAGTTCTGCTCCTCAAATTACAAACAGTTTGAGTTGCAGTGAAGAGTTGCTAGTATCCATCGATAGGACCTTGAAAATGTTTTGGTCACTGGAAGAAATGCCATCTACCAAGAAAATTGCCACACCTGAGCACAAGCTATGTGAAGAACACTATCGTAAGAAGTAAGGCTCCCGTTTAAATCAGATCCAAATTGTTTAGGCAACTCCTTTGAGGTTGCAAAAGGGCGGTTTTTGTCGCTTGAAAGACGATTGCATCGTGACCCTGAGTTGAAGAAAATGTACTTGGAATTCATGACTCTTCCTCTCCTTAGGTCATATGTCTCCTACTGACAATACGATTCCTTCTACTCCACACTACGTAATCCCTCATCAGTGTGTTCTGAGGCCCCAAAGTACGTCTACCAAGCTCCGAGTCGTGTTCGATGCTTCGTCCAAGACGTCCTCACAGGTGGCCTTAAATGACATTCTGATGGTGGGACCTACCATTCAAGAGGAATTATACTCGACACTGCAGTTTCAGCTCACAGTGTGGAGAAGAGACCCTTCTGAATCCTTGAGATTATACAAGCTCAACACTGTAACCTATGGGACTGAACCAGCCCCATTCTTAGCTATCCGGTGTTTGAAAAGGTTGAGTGAGTCTGCGAAGCTCTCATTCCCTAGAGCTGCTAACGTTATTGGGTCCGACTTTTACGTCGATGACTTGTTGACTGGTGCTGCATGCGTAGAGGAGCTAGGGGCAATTAAGTCCGAAGTGTCTCTGGTTCTGCAGACCGCAGGGTTTGAGTTGACTAACAATCTCGGATTCAGAGTCGACAAAGGCGTTAGGAATGTCATGGTTACCTACTGACGATGCCTTTAAGTTCAAAATTGACAATTCAGTTATAGGTCTCCGAGCGACAAAACGGAACATACTATCGGTGACATCAAAGTTGTTTGACCCCCTTGGATTATTAAGTCCTATCGTTATAAAAGGCAAGATCCTATTGCAGGAGCTTTGGCTTAACAAACTAGATTGGGATGAGTCGATCCCGCTGCATTTGGAAACAGCGTGGAATAAGTTGAAAAATACACTATCTCAATTGGAAGACATATCCATATCTCGGTTTGTGTATTCCGATCCGATGTCACCGGTTCAAATACATGCCTTTGCTGACGCCTCCATGAGAGCGTATGGAGCGTGCGTCTATATACGTAGCAGAACTGCAGAAGGTTTAAAAGTATCATTGTTGACTTCGAAATCCAAAGTAGCGCCGCTCAAGACCAAAACGCTCCCAAGGCTTGAGTTATGTGCCGCTCACCTTCTCGCAGATCTCTGTCACAGAATCAAGCCCCTATTAAACGTGCCCATTGAACGAGTAGTTTATTGGTCGGATTCAGAGGTAACTCTCCATTGGATCCGGTCTCATCCATCGTCGTTGTCGACTTTCGTTTCAAATAGAGTGGCTGAGATTCAAGAGTGGTCAGATGATGCTACGTGGCGGCATGTGCCCACGAAACAGAACCCAGCAGATATTGTCTCAAGAGATTGTGACGTCGACGAAATCGTTCAGTCAATTTGGTTCGAAGGACCATCATTTCTGAAAGAGGAAGAAGAAAACTGGCCCAAGAACGCTCATTTCGAACACTCCGATGATCTTCAGCTGGAAAAGAGGAAGACTGCGGTCGGGCTGACCGCGGCTGTGCGAAGTTCGGAGCTGTTAGATGTCATCGAGGGATTCTCGTCACACCTCAAACTGCTTAGAGTGTTTGTGTATGTGTTCCGCTTTATAAGAAAATGTAAAGACCCAAGCCTAAAATTCGAAAAAACTATCTCACCGACCGAATACAATGAAGCCTTTTATAAAATTGTCGAAATCGTCCAGCATCACGAGTATCAAGGAGAAATCGAAAAGGTTAGGAAAGGATCTACAATTGGTCCTAGTCTTCAGCGGTTGAACCCATTCATCCATGAAGACACAGGGACTTTGTGCAACTTTTCGTTGTTGCGAGTGGGGGGGCGACTAGCTAAAGCTCCTATATCATACGATGCCAAGTTTCCTCTGCTTTTGACTAAGCGCTCGCAATTCGTGCGAAGCTATATTCGTCATCTGCACCATTCGAATTTTCATGTCGGCCCACGAGCACTTGTGAGCATCCTTCGACAGAGCGTGTGGATAGTGAACGCTCAGGAGGTCTGCCGTCAGACAGTTCGATCATGTATGCGCTGTTTTAAATGCAAGCCTCGATTGCTGACGCAACTCATGGGGAATTTACCCGCAGATCGACTCCGTGCTCTCCGCCCATTTTCAATTTGCGGCGTTGATTTTTGTGGACCAGTGCACACGACATTGAAAATTCGCGGAAGGCCCCCATACAAGTCATACATTGCGCTTTTTGTTTGTTTTGCGTCCAAGGCGGTTCACCTAGAAATAGTTTCCGATCTAACCACTGATTGTTTTTTGTTGGCTTTCCAAAGGTTCGTCGGTCGCAGAGGATATCCCCAAGTCGTCCATTGCGACAACGGGACGAACTTCGTCGGAGCGAACCGCCATCTCAGCGCTCTGCGGATCAGGCTCAAGGAGCAAGGAGACGCAATTCGCGACTTCGCGTCAAAGAACGGATGCGAATTTGCGTTCATACCGCCACGAGCTCCTCACATGGGAGGGCTATGGGAGGCTGGTGTAAAAACTGCCAAGAGCCTACTCCTACGGGCGGCGTCCTCGTCGGCATCCAGGCCATAATGAACTCGAGGCCGCTGGGAGCCATCAGCCAAGATCCAAGCGACGGCGAGGCCCTAACACCCGGGCACCTGCTGACAGGCGGGTCGCTCATCGCCCCCCCAGCACTGCGGGGATGGCGACTTGTCTCGTCAGTCAGGCAAGCGTTTTGGCAGCGATGGTCCCGCGAATATGTCCTGGGGCTGCAAATTCGGGGCAAATGGCACCAGCAGCAACCGAACCTCGAGCCTCATCGTGGCCGCGGACAATCTGCCGCCTCAGGAGTGGCTTGTGGGGAGGGTCATCGCCACGCACGCAGGAGAGGACGGCATGGTCAGGGTCGTCGAAATAAGGACTAGCACTGGAGCGGTTTTTCGGCGGGCCATACACAAATTGGCGCCGCTTGAAGCCATTACAGGCGTTCAACGGGGCCGGTGTTGCGTGACCTTCCATCCATGGCGGCGATTATTAGTTATTGATTTAAAGTATGAAGTGTAGTGTAAGTTAGGCTAGGGCAAAGCGGGAGCGCAATAAAAGCTCGCTCTCTCGCTTTTGGCGAATTCGCCCCGCTTTGCCAGCGTAGGTTAGAGTAAGAGATTTTAATTGTGACTTCTTCACAATTCGCCAACCTTGAATTAGATCGATCGTATCAATTTTTTCGCCCCGCCAAATAAGTGTTAAGTCGCGATAACGGCGGACGCCACTGGCTTTTCAGAACCAAAACCCAACAACAACGACGCAGCAGCAGCCAAAACGAGAGAGGAATACACCGAGGACCGAAAGCCAACGGCATCAACGCAGCAACGGCGTGAATACACCGAGAAAACCCAACAACAACGACGCAGCAGCAGCCAAGGAGAGAGAGAAATACACCAAGAGCCGAACAGTAAGCCCACGGCAGCAACGGCATCCTCCCGTGATGCCATCCAGTAGTTCGTAGCCCGACAGGATCCTGAGGCCGCTATCCGGCGATTGCCTAGGCGTTCCCGGTGATACCTGTCGGCGTTCCCTCCGAATGATCCCATCCCGTAGTTTGTGACCCCGCAGGGTCCTGAGGTTGCTATCCGACGATCGTCTAAGCGCCCCCGGTGACTCCTGTTGGTGTCTCGCCTGATCCCCGTAGTTCCCTGGGTCCCGAAGGGGCTGCCCGGCGATTGCCTAAACCCTCTCGGCGGTACCTGCTCTGTATGATAAAGACTTTCGCAGTAATGTTTAGCCCGATAGTGTCCCGTGAGTGCTATCCGGCGATTGCCTAGGCGCTATCGGCGATACGCGTCGGTACTCTCGTACTCGTAGTAATTCTTAATTCGGCGGTGTCCCGTAAGTGCTATCCGCCGATTGCCTAGGCACTCTCGGCGATGCTTGCCGGTATCCCCGACCCTCGCAGTAATTCTTAGTTCGACAGCATCCCGTAAGTGCTATCCGGCGATTGCCTAGGCATTCTCGGCGATGCCTGTCGATATTCCCGACCCCCGTAGTAGTTCTTAGTTCGACAGTGCCCCTTAAGTGCTATCCGGCGATTGCCTAGGCATTCTCGGCGATACCTGTCGATATCCCCGACCCCCGTAGTAAGTCTTAGGCCGACAGGGTCCCGTAAGTGCCGTCCGGCGATAGCCTATGCACTCTCGGTGATACTTGTCGGTATTCCCGCATAGCAAAGTTCCCCTTTCCGCGTCGTAGTAATTCTTAGGCCGACAGGGTCCCGTAAGTGCCGTCCGGCGATAGCCTAGGCACTCTTGGTGATACTTGCCGGTATTTCCGCATAGCAAAGTTCCCCCTTCCGCGTCGTAGTAATTCTTAGGCCGACAGGGTCCCGTAAGTACCGTCCGGCGATAGCCTAGGCACTCTCGGTGATACTTGTCGGTATTCCCGCATAGCCAAGCCCCCCTTCCGCGTCGTAGTAATTCTTAGGCCGACCGGGTCCCGTAAGTACCGTCCGGCGATAGCCTAGGTACTCTCGGCGACACCTGTCGGTATTATCGCATAGTAAAGACCTCCGCATTGATCCCGAGTTCGGTGGGGTTCTGAAGGCGCTATTCGGCGATAACCGGAGTGCTCTCGGTGTGACCAACTGCCACGTCCCATGATACGTTCGCTCCCGTCCACGGGACGGCACATTCTCAGCACATTCTCCGAGGCGATGAATTCGGCTACCGAATCTGCATCGCCAGCAGCTGTCGTTGCCCTTGAAGTGGCAAACGAGATCAACTTCTGCACACTTGGAGTGGTCGGAGTCAGTTTTTCAGCGGCGCGGAGTGACCTTTTTGCGCCTCAGAGACTCATTCAGCAGTTTTAAACCGCTAAACTGAGCCTCCATGGCTAGGAGCCGATCGTATTGGTTTTTAAAACCAACGGTTAGCTCCTTAAAGCCACTCCGCGTCTGCCTCATAAAATCTACCATTTCTTTCTCCACCGCACGGCATGCCTCGCAACTGTAGTGCAAACCGTTACGCTTTGAAATGGCATCACTCACAAGGCCAGAAAATCCAGCGCATTTTGCGTGCACTACGCTGTCGCAGAGCCAGCAGGGGATAATCGGCTGATCGTGGGTGATCTGCTTATTGCATGATTTTTTGGCACATACAACAGAAAACTCCATAATAAATAAATTTGAACAAAATTAAAATCAAATAATATTTCAAATGGCTATCAAACCAGTGTGCCAGACAAACGCTAATAGGAGGAGAGGAGATTCTCGCTTGCAATCCGATCTCAATAGCTTTCAGTCATGGTGTTGTGCAAACTTGTTACACCTTAATGCCTCGAAATGCAAAGTTATGACATTTCATCGTTCTAGCCCTTTGTTGGCTCCCTATACCCTATTTGTTGGTTCTCATGAGAGAATTACCCTGGTGGATGATCTGGGTGTTATGTTAGACCCCAAGTTAAAGTTTTCCGAACACAATTCTACTATGGTAAATAAGGCCATGGGCGTGCTTGGTTTTATAAAGAGGTGGTCAAAGGAATTTGACGACCCCTATATAACAAAGACTCTCTATATCTCGCTTGTTCGTCCGATCTTAGAATACGGCTCCTGTGTATGGTGCCTTCTGCTGGTTTCACACGGGTCACTTGACGGTGCAGTAACTGCATCGCCTCTTGAAAGATGCAGTCATTGCATATCAACGTCCAAGAAAAAGAACGAGTGGGAACGTTGTGAGTTGCTGCGGAGACCGCTACTCTACATTTATACCCGATACTTAGTAAGTGTGGCTCTCCTCCGGCAGACGCCACTAATATTAAACGACACGACAAAGAGTTCGAGCTAGAGAGACATAGACAGAAAATCAGTCTGAGCGTGACGTCGGGCGCTGCGTAGCCACTGCAAATTGATTTGTACCTTTTGGCTATAAAAATGATCTGATCTGATCCAGATGCAGCAATCTGATAGATTTGGTTATTATCTATGATTCTGCGTTTTTAGTTTTCTCGAATCTGCAATAATGTGGATGAAACAGATTTTCGTCCTTTGTGTGGGCGGAAGAGGGTGGGGCGAAATTCTGAGATATTGTAAGGCAACACATATTAACACTTACCAACCCCATATTAGCCCTTACCGATATTAACCCCGATCCCGATAGGTTTTATGCGATATGATACTGCGATAAGTCGGAGGCAATTAATTCGACGATCGACAAGAAGATAGAAAAGACGTAAAATAAAGAAGTTAATAAAAGTAAAACCAAGAACCGCGCCACAACTTCAGAAGTGGGATACGCAATCCAAAGCTACTTTAAAAACGCCTACAGTTATTCAAATTTTAATCAAAGTCAGTATGAACCCCGCTGCCATTGAGAAGCAGCAGCTTTTGGACTGGATGGACGGGAAAGGAATTGCGCACTCGAGCAATGCAACTTTGCGGCAGCTGCAGAAACTCGCGTACGAGAATGGTTATGTCCCTGATCGTCCAACCAGCCCTGTAGTTCCGACCAAATTTAATGCTTCAGCCGACAACGACCCTGACATTCCGGCCGACCCTAATTTGGAAAACGACGCCGACACGCTGACGCCGGTGGTCGGCAAGGCACGCATACCAGAAGAAGAAGAGTTAGATGCCGCCATTAGAATATTACAAAAAAGGGCTTTGCTCACAAAACTAATGGCGGAGAGCAGCAGCGTCAAAGAAGTGATCCGTGCAATGGTCCCATTCTCGAATCCGAGGGACCAAGATGCTGGATTGTGGATTATGAAATTAGAGCGTGCTTGTTCTGCTGTTGATGAAAGTGACGCCTACAAGCTACGATGCGCACGCTTATTAATGGCACCAAATTCAGAGGCAGACACATTTATGCGGCTTGACACTTCAGAAAATTATGATCAATTTAAAACCAACTTTCTGAAAACATTTAACAGGGCATGTTCAACAACCGAATTAGTGATGCAACTTCAGAAAACTTTCTACATTCCGGCAAAAACATCCGTTATGGGGTACATTTTGCAGATGCAAGAGTTGGCGTTGCGTGCAAGTGTATGTGAGATTGAAGTGATAAAGTGGACACTTTATCATCGACGGTTTCCGTGACACGTCGCCAGCCATTGCCTTGCTGTATGGAGCGCAGACCATCAATGAGCTTAAGGAATTATCTCATCGATATGCAGACTTAAGAGCAAAAAACAAACCAAAGTGGAACTCATCGACTATCTCTTCAGCTTCAACTTTAGCTTTAACTTCAGCTTTAACTTCAACTTCAGCTTCAGCACAATCTTCATTAACATCGAATGGTGAGATGCGATGCTACAATTGTTCGTTGTTTGGACACTACCATTCAGATTGCAACGCTCCCAAACGTGCGAAGGGGTCCTGCTTCCGTTGCGGTTCTCTCAGCCACACTATAAAGACGTGTCCGGAGCAAAAGTACACCAAATCAGCAATGGAACCGAAAACTCCCAGAGATGAAGACAGCGACGAATACCCATTTGTTCCGATATTTGACCAGGTAGGAGTATATTTTTACACTGATCCAAAACGCAAAACTTATAAAAATATTCTTTCCGCTATGTTCGACACGGGCAGCGCCGTTAATATTGTGAGAGCTTCAACATTACGATTCCAAAACATCAAAAAATACACTCTTTTACCATCAAACCTACGTAGTGTCAGCGGCTCACATCTTTTCACTTACGGAAAAATTTACTTACACATAACCTATCATGACATTGAAAATATGATTTTGTTTTACATTATGCCAGATGAATACATGTCAAAAGATTTGCTATTGGGTAGACCTTTTTTGAAGAAGTATAAGTTAAAATTATCATTTTATGAACATCATAAGCCCGAGACAAATAAAATTGAAAATTTAAGTTTCAAATTAAGTGAGAAAAAAACCATTTCGCCTAGCATAATTGTTTCCAACGATATAGCCTTAGATCAACTAACTCCCACGCATCCGGTTGACACTGCTAATAGTTATGAACCCCTTCAAAAATCAAAAACACCAATTAATAATTCAGAAACATTAGACCATAAATTAGACAAATTAGGGAATGAGACAGCAGGTAGCATTAAAAAAAACCCCCGAATAACAGTGAACTTCCGATAAGTAATGCGCTTCTAGATGTAATTGAGCAAACTTCCGATATTCAGAATATTTACAATATAGAACAAATTGACATTGAGGATTAAAATATTGATTACAAACTTAGTGAAAACTCGCGTAGTGAAATCCGAACATTAATTGAATTAAATTATTTAGACCTGCCCAACATACCAGCCATTGAACATAAGTATGAAATGAAGATAAAAATTATGTCACAAGCCCCAATATATTAAACACCAAGAAAGCTTTCATATCATGACAAAAGAGTAGTTGACAAACTTATTGAAGAATTGCTGGCTGAAGGCCACATCAGACCGAGTGATTCCCCTTATACCTCTGCAATTGTACTGATAAAAAAAAAAATCAGGTGAGAAAAGGATGTGCGTTGATTATAGACAATTGAATAAGATAAAAGTAAGGGATGGGTACCCATTGCCACTTATAAATGATTGCATAGAGAGAATGGAAGGTAATAAGTATTTCTCCCTTCTGGATCTGAAAAGTAGTTTCCACCAGGTGAAGGTGGCAGAGAATTCAATTCAATTTACATCTTTTGTGACACCAAACGGACAATACGAATATCTTAGCATGCCATTCGGTTTGCGAAACGCATCAGCTGTCTTTCAGCGATTTGTAAACAATATATTCGGCCCATTAATAAAACAAGGAAATGTAGTTGTATACATGGATGACATTGCAATCGGAACCAAAACTATAGAAGAACACTTTGTTGTCTTAAGTAAAGTATTACGCCTCCTAGCAGAATATAGATTAGAAATCAAGTTAAGCAAGTGTCTGTTTTGTTACACTAGTATAGAATTTCTGGGATTCACATTAAGCAAGGATGGAATTAAGCCAAATAATGATCACATCACGACAATTAAGCACCTTCCGAAACCTACTAATTCCGCAGATATGCAAAAATGTTTAGGACTCTTCTCTTACTTCAGGAGATTCATTCCGGGTTACTCGAAAGTTGCCAAACCATTGCAAGCTCTGACAAAAACTATAGGGAAATTTGAGTTAGATGACAAATGTGTAACAATATTTAATTATCTCTGTGAGAGACTGGCCTCAGCACCAGTTCTAGCCCTGTATAGTCCGACTAAGGAAACAGAACTGCATTGTGACGCTAGTGCCGAAGGGTTTGGAGGAATTTTATTACAAAAACAGGATGATAACAAATTTCATCCAATCTCATATTTTTCTCAAGCAACAACGCCAGCAGAAAGTAGGTATCATAGTTATGAATTAGAAACTCTAGCCATAATCTACTCATTGAATAAATTTAAGATTTACCTTGAAGGAATACCGTTCCGAATAATAACCGATTGTAATGCCCTTACTCTAACCTTATGTAAGAAAACTGTAAATTCAAAAATTGCTAGATGGGCCCTTGAACTTGAAAATTATGACTACACAGTGAATCATCGAAGTGGTAAAAACATGCCCCATGTCGATGGCTTAAGTAGATACCCCACAATAAGTCCAGAATTCAGTTACGAACCAAAAGTTTCAGTTCAGGAAAACAATAATAAGGATCGAATAGTTTCAGTTATAGATATAGATGACATCAATTTTCAGCTTCAGGTCACGCAAAATAGAGATAGCACTATAATTCAGTTAAAGGATAAGTTAGAAAGAGAACCAGTAAAAAATTTCGTATTGGAAGATGGTATTGTTTATAGAAAATATGCTGATTTCGAATTGCTTTATGTCCCGTCAGAAATGGAAAATAATTTAATAAGAACTGTTCACGAAAAATTGTGCCATTTGGGAGTTGAAAAATGTGTAACCGAAATTAAGAAACATTATTGGTTTCCGAATATGACCGCAAAAGTTGATAGTTTTATAAAAAATTGCATTAAGTGTATTACATTTAGCCTTCCGTCCCATTCCAACAATCGCTCATTACATAGTATACCGAAAAGACCAATTCCATTCGACACATTGCATATTGACCATTTCGGACCTCTCCCCTCAGTCATTAATAAAAAGAAACACATATTGGTAGTCATTGATGGGTTCACAAAGTTTGTCAAATTGTATTCTGCAAACACAACTAGTACTAAGGAAGTGTGCGCATGCTTAACGAAATATTTTGAAAATTACAGCAGACCTAGGAGAATTGTCAGTGATAGGGGCTCATGTTTTACATCGTTGGAATTCAGCGAGTTCATGCTAAGTAACAACATTGAACATGTTAGAGCAGCAACTGCCTCACCACAGGCAAATGGGCAAGTGGAGAGAGTAAATAGAACAATGAAAAGTATGTTAGCAAAGATAACTGAACCATTGCAACATTCAGATTGGTGTAAACTACTCACAAAAGCGGAATATGCAATAAACAATTCAAAACATTCGGTTACTGGGGAAATACCATCGGTGGTACTATTCGGTGTTCAGCAAAGAGGCTGTGATATTGACGCTTTAACTGAATTTCTAGAAGACAAAAATAATCCAAAACCAAATAGAGACTTAATAGCAATTCGGAAAGGAGTATTAGATAAAATAACTGAAAACCAAACTAAGATAAAACACTATTATGATAAAAATATTAGAAAACATATAGAATTTAAAGAAGGACAAATAAGAAATTTATACCAAAATTTAAAGGACCATACATTATCAAAAAAAATTTACCAAATGATCGATATGTTATAACTGACATTGATAATTGTCAAGTATCTCAGATTCCGTACGACGGTGTAATAGAAGCCTGTCGACTTCGGAAATATGTAAATTGGCGTGATCAGTGTAGAACTATCTCTTACTAATCTGTATTTTATAATTTTAGCCTAGTAGATAATAAAAGTAACCAATTGTAAGGATCGAGGGCGATCCATTTGTCAGGATGGCCGAGCTGTAAGGCAACACATATTAACCCTTACCAACCCCATATTAGCCCTTACCGATATTAACCCCGATCCCGATAGGTTTTATGCGATAGGTTTTATGCGATATGATACTGCGATAAGTCGGAGGCAATTAATTCGACGATCGACAAGAAGATAGAAAAGACGTAAAATAAAGAAGTTAATAAAAGTAATACCAAGAACCGCGCCACAATATACTTTTTATATTGAGATCTAACAGGAGTGCGGATACCAAATTTGGTTTCTCTAGCGTTAATAGTATCTGAGATTGGTGAATATCCCCAGATTTTCGTCCTTTGCGGGGGCGGAAGGGGGTGCTTGTATTCTCTGCTTGTATCTTCTTTGCTCGTCGTCTTCTTCGTGATGGCATAATCGTTGTTCGTCGTTCTTTTTAGTGATGGGATCATCGTTGTTCGTCGTTCTTTTTACTGATGGGATCATCGTTGTTCGTCGATCCTTTTACGATTATGTCGTCTAGGTATGCGAAAGCGAATGGTTCCATGTCCAGTCCGATTACCGAGTCTAGGGCTCTTTGGAACGTAGCAGGTGCTTTTGTGAGTCCGAATGGCCGGGAGTCGCCCGGGAGCTGTAAAGGCTGTGTAGTGTCGGCTCTGTTTTTCCATTGGGATTTGCCAATACCCTGACTTTAAGTTGAGCGTGCTAATGTATTTACCCTCTTTAAGCTGATTTAGAGTAAAGTCCATCCGTGATAATGGGCATGCATCCTTCTCTGTTTTTTCGTTTAACAGTCGGTAGTCCACGCGATCTCCAGTTTTCTTTTTTATGAGGACAATCGGTGAGCTGTATGGGCTGTGTGATGGTTCTATTAGTTCTTGCTTTATGAGTTCGCTGATCTCTTTGTTGTTGATTTCCATTTGCGCTGGGTTTCTTGGGTAATACCTCTGTTTGACTGGTCTGTCATCTTTCAGAAATATCCGATCTATCGTAATAATGCTAACCTCTTCAAGAGTGTTGGATTTCTGTACCTCCGTTGTAATCCAGTTTTCGATTTCCTCGTCCGTTGGCTCTGTTACCGAATTTCTTGCGCTTTCCTCTTTTCTCTTCTCCGCACGTTATTGATGGGCCTGCATCCATTCCTAGTATGGGGGTGTCTGGTACACCTGTCATGATTAGGAATGATTGGGTGGTTTATTTTCCCCCTAGTTCTACTATTATTTGGATTCTTCGTGTTGTTCTCCGAGTGCTTCCATCCGCGTGCCGTATTAATCTGTTTTCCACTCCTTCGATACCTTCTCCTTTTAGTTTTTCGGCCGCCCTTTCGTTTATCATGCATCTTGTCGCGCCTGTATCGATGATTACTTCCATCAGTTGTGATCCAATCCTGGCCCGTCCTAAAAGTTGGTTCTTGTCAAATATTAATTGTGTGTTGTCCCGCTCAGCTGGTTTTGGGCCACAGGAGTTTCGCGGGTTGGTCCTGCGCCCTGTGTGTTTTCCGGTTGTTTTCTGCAGCAGTCTTTTGGGCGTACTCCTTGTTTGTTGCAGGTCCAGCAGTACAGTACGGGTTCCCTGCTGCATGTTCGAGCCTCGTGCCCATAGTTTCCACATCTTTGACATTTCCTTTGTCGGTATTTCGCCCTTTGCCATGGTCGCCTTTGGTCGTTTTGTGGGTAATTCCATTGGCGACTTGTAACCTTCGAGAGTCCTGCATCTGTCTCTATTTTTTCGAATTCCTCTGCGATGATAATGAGTTCCGACAGCGTTTGGAATTCTCTTCTCTTTACGTATAGTTTCAGCAGTTTCTGGCTCTTCTGGTATATTATTTCCAGTTTTTCCTGATCTGTGTAGGTTCCGAACCTCATTAACTTCCTTATCTCTTGGACATAGTCTCGAACTGGTTCTGTTTCCGCTTGTTTTCGCTCTGCCACTTGTTTTGCAAGCTCCTCTTGGTATCTGGGGGATATGAAGTTCTCTTTTAGTCCGACCTTTGCTTCCTCCCATGATGTGACTGGCGCTGGCTTTGTGTGCCACCAGTCTAGCGCCTAGGGTGGGTATTGCCGCGCCGAGCAACGCCTCCAAATCTGGGGCCGTACGTTTGATAAGCCTCCCGTGTTCAATACGCCTCCCGTGGTTTTGTTCTTTAGATCGGTTTTATTCATTTGTTTGTTTCACTTATATATTCATTTACAATGTCGGGCGGGTGTTAAACTACGAGAGCTAGCGCTAAAAAACTTGTACCGCTTCAGTGCTTTTTCTGCTGCCTTTTGTTTTCGTTCTTCCTTCTTCCTGCCTTTGTCTGCCCTTCGCCCTAATTAACCCTTTGCTCAGCGCTGTTAATGTTTGTGCTGTTAACGCAGTGATATTCAGGGCTTTTAGGCGCAGTGATATTCAGGACTGTTAGGCGCAGTGATATTTAGAGCTGCCGCTGCGGTTTCTGCCGTAACATTCCCCCCTTCGCAAACTTCGTCGCTTGTCGTGATGTTTGCCAAACTTCTGGTTACGCCTTGATCCATTGGTGGGTTTGTTGTCCTCACGTCTAACTTGGCCAGTTTAACTATTGGCCGAGTTAGCAGTCCAGATGCAGTGCGGATCACCGCGCTTCGGGCGATCCCGTCCTTGGCTACTCGAAGGTCCATGATGACGCCTTTCCTCCACTGCACCTTGGGGCTTGTTTCGTCCGCTAGAATCACGACGTCTCCGAGTTGGATAGGGTTGGTTGGGGTTCCATGCCATTTGGTTCGTGTCGTCAGGCACGGTAGGTACTCCTTCAGCCATCGTTTTCTGAAGCTGTCCACGATCTGCCCTGCAATGCGAAAACTCTTACCAAGCATAGCTCCTATTGCGCTGCCGTCGCTCTTTGCTGCCATCGAGCTGGTCTCTGCTCTCAGAAAGTGATTCGGTGTAAGTACGTCGGCTTCCGGACACTCCAACGGCACGTAAGTCAGGGGTCGGGAATTTAGCATATTTTCTATCTTTGCTAGTGCTGTTCTCAGCACTGGTTCTTGTACGTGCGTCTCCTCTAATATTTCGGCTAGTATGGATTTCACCGATCTGATCATTCTTTCCCACGCACCTCCCATGTGGGGTGCTCCTGGGGGTATGAAGGACCATTCTATTTGCGGGTACTTGGTTTCCAGTTCGTTCGGTAGAATTCTTTCAATTTCTTCTCGTAGTAGGCGGCTGGCTCCTCGGAAGTTCGTCCCGTTGTCCGACACGATTCTCTTGGGGACTCCTCGACGGGCTACGAACATTTCCAATGTTAGCATGAAGGCGTCTGTTGACAGGGAGTTTGCCAGCTCGATGTGTACTGCTCGCACGGTGAGGCACGTGAATAGTACTCCCCATCGTTTCTCGCGTCGTCTTCCTACGTTTACCTCCAGTGGTCCGAAGTAGTCGATACCTGTGTTTGTGAATGGCAATTCGTTGATTGCTAGCCTCTCTGGTGGTAGGCTTCCCATCTCCGGTGCCTCTGGAAGCGCTCTTTTATTGCGGCATCTTTGGCAGGTTTTCGCTACGGCGCGAACTCTTGCTCGCAGTCTGCTGAAACTTCCGATGGAAATAATCAATGAGAAGATTAGTGACGTTATGTCCTCCGGGTAGAATTACTGGCCGTTTCAGGTTCCTCGTTATGCCGATCGACTTATCTATGCGGCCGCGTATTCTCAGTACGCCTGTTTCATCGAGGTACGGCGATAATTTGTAGATCGAACTTTTCTTACTCACGATTCTTCCTTGTCGTAGAAGAGCCATTTCTTCAGAGTAAGCCTCTTCTTGTACCATCCGGTATATAACGATGTTTTGTAGTTGCCGTGCCCATATCATCCAACGTTGACGTTCGCTTTCTTCGACCTGTTCATCCCAGCCTACGGCCGACCTCCACACGTCCTGCAGTATTATCTTTGCCTGTATAATATAGAACCCCAGTAGTCCTAAGGGATCGAAGATGGTCATGACTGTACGTAGAATTGACCGCTTCGTCACAGTTTTCGCTTCGTCGTATATGTCATTCGGAAACTTATTGACGAAGGTGAAGTAATCATTCCTTGGATGCCACCACATGCCAAGCACTCGTTCTCGTCTTGTTGAGTCCGTCATCTCAATGGGTCGTTCTTGATGATCTCCATCTCCTGAGAGCGCTCTCATCACAGTGCTCGAGTTAGATATCCATCCTCTCATCTCGAAGCCTCCTTCTTTATGTATGTTCCTCACTGCCAGCGCTAGACTGACCATTTCGTCTTCTGAATCACAGCTTTGGAGCCAGTCATCTACAAAGGTGTTGCGAAGTATGGCCTCTACTTCCTCTCTTTGTTCCTCGATGAACCTTTCTGCGTTCCTATCTCTCACGTAGGTCGCTGCTGCTGGGGAACAAGAAGCACCAAAGGTCATTAAGCTCATTACGTACCTATCCGGTTCTCGACTGGTGTCACCATATCTCCAGAGAAACTGCTGTGAGCTTTGATCCTCCGAACGTATCCTAACCTGGTGAAACATTTCTCTAATATCTCCGCATATGCCAATAGACTTCTCTCGAAAGCGCGATATTACTCCTACCAGCGATGGCAATTGGTCGGGGCCCTTTAGTAGCATTGAATTAAGAGCGATGCCTTCCACTTTGGCTGCTGCATCCCATACGAGTCTTAATTTGCCTTTGTTCGGGTTCTTAGTCACGAATACGGGCAGATACCAGGAGCGTTTGCCTTCGACCATTTCATCTTTTTCCAGTTTTCGGACGTAGCCGATGTCTTCGTACCTCTTAATCTGTTCGTTTACGAACTCTCGTAGCACCTTATCGCGTGTCATACGAGATTCTAGGCACCGAAGTCGTCGCATTGCCATCTCTCTGGAGGAAGGAAGTTCCACGTTGTCGTACCGCCAGAGGAGTCCTGTCTCCCATCTCTTCATTTCGCTGCTAAACCTCGTGCAATTTTCCAGTATTGTTTTTGCTCTTTCGTCCTCTTTGGACCTGAGTGTGCTCTTCGCCATGTTTATGCCAACCGCGTCTAATGAGAAACTCTCTTTTACAAGAGTGTCCAGCTGTGGGTGTTTATTACATTCGCATACGTGCATTACCCGCGGACTCGCTGGCCCGTCGCCCTTTCTGCGGCCATAAACAGACCACCCCAATCTGGACTTGGCGGCGATAAATTCGGAATTCTCGCGTTCTTTGACGGTCAGTGGCACTCCAAGTTTCACGTTGTCCAATCCGATGATCAATGACGCTCTCACGTCCTTGTAGCTGAGTATCGGTAGCTTTTCCAGGTGCGAATGGGATTTTAGGATTGAGTCGTCCAGCGTCTGCTTCGGCAGATCCAGGTTTTTTACTGTTCTCACGTTTTGAAGCGTGAATCTGCGAGCCACATTGTCCCTTGGAGAGATCGCTAGGCTTATCCATTTGGATTGAGATTCTCTCTGCGTGATGTCTCCAGTCCAGCGTAGGCATAGCTCGTCCGAGGGGCCATCGATACCTAGTTTTTCCGTTATCTCCGTCTCGATTAGGGTACAGGCGGATCCTTCGTCTATCAGTGCGAACACTTGCATTTGGCCGTTCGGTCCATACAATGTTAAGGGGACGTATCTAAACAACGCAGCTTCGTTCTGCATCGTGTGCAGTACCGTAGTGCTTTCCTTCGGTCTATTCTATACCCTAGAGCTTTGCTGGTTACTGTTGTGGAGGAGAAAATGGTGCTTTCTCGAGCAGCCGTCGATGGAACATACTCTTGTTGACTTACAGTGCCTTATAAAGTGTTTGCCAAGGCACCTCCAGCATAGCTTATTTTCTCTGACGAAGTTCCATCTACCTGGCCCTTCTAGCTCCAGGAACTGCTTACAGTCCTCCAATTTGTGGGCCCCATTGCACCTACGGCAGGGCGGTTGTGCGCTGCTATCATTGTGCACCATAAGCCGGATTCTTGGGTTCTTCTCCTTCGTGCAGACTTCTTTCTCGGGTGATACTGGCATCACGGTACTTGCGCACGATGCGACTCGGAATAGCCAATCGTCGAAAACAGCGATGTTTACCCTCGGAAGTCCAGCGCTTTGTCTGGCCCAATCCAGTTTCAAGTCGAATGGGAGTTTCTCCACAAGGTCGCGAAGTAACATTGGGTCGTTCAGATAGGCGGACAGTCCTATCGCGTCAACAGTAGCGCGATAATTTTGCACCGACAGCGCCAGGCGCACTAAGCTTTCGATGCTGCTCGATTTCACGGACGGCTCCATTCTTAGCTTCGTCTGCAGGGTGTGACATATGGCCTCTGGTCGGCCGTATAGCATTCGAAGAGTCTCGATGGATGGTCGAACTGTTGCGGGCATCATTAATTTTCCTCGTACTGCTTCCAAAGCAGCACCTTTCAGACACCTTTGCAGCCTCATGAGATTCTCTTGATCGCTGAGTCCGGAGCGTTCTGTGGATTGCTCGAAGTTTACTATGAACATGGGCCATTCCTCGGGGTTTCCAGAAAAGCATGGTAGATCCTTGTTGATGACTTGTCTTGCGGCTATCTGGGATGCTGTCAAGCATCTCTCCGCCCCCGCTGGCGCGACCGCTTGATTACTCCCGTACGCGTACGGGTCCGAAATATTTTGACTCGTACTTGGGTAATACTGTGCAGTCGGGGCGCGAATGAAGGGGTTTTGCCCATGCAGGTTGGTACCCAGCGCCGGTGCGGCCATTGGATGCCACATAGCGCCGACTGGCATTGTCTCGTTCGGATTCAGCCCGGTAGGCATTCCAGTCCGCGTTGCTTCCGTGGGTCCTGACATGTGGACTCCGGTCCAGTTGGGAACTGCTCTGTCCCAGCCTCCGTTGATTACCGTGGAGCTCATGAGCCCTCCTGCTTGAGGCAGTCTGGAATGCGTCGGGATGGAGCGCATTCCCTCGAAGGCCGTGGCGTACGTCGGCCTTCCTAATGCATCCGCTCTCTGCTGAGCGAACGTTTCCCAGCTATCTAAAAGGCTCGTTCTTGGTGAGAAGGCTTGATCCACCCCTCCTCCTTGGTTGGTATGCTCTGGTGCTTGATGGCTCGTTGGGGCTGTGGTGGACACGTTAGGTGTGGCCGTTGTTGCCGCCGAGATCACATCTATATATGTATCCCTAACGCGATGAGTTTCCCTTGCACCTCCCTCAGTCTCAGAACACGCACCAAGCATCTTTTCTGGCACATTTATTTCTCCTAATCCACACGGGGTCTCACCGCCAGATTCCGACTGCTGACCTTTGACGCCGTCCATTTTACTCCGGTGTCTTTTTGTACAGTCCTGGTTTGAGGTTATACACGAACCACGTGTCGCTCGAATGTAAGAGATTAGCCTTTCTGTCCAACTGTATGAGGATATCTCACCTGCAAAGTCGAATCCCTCGTGACGCAGCTGACTGCGTCGCACGCCGATCTTCTTTCTGTCGATCGTAATTATTCGATTTGCTCTCTGTTGCGCAGGAAAAGTTTTTTAGAATATTGCCGCGCCGGGCAACGCCTCCAAATCTGGGGCCGTACGTTTGATAAGCCTCCCGTGTTCAATACGCCTCCCGTGGTTTTGTTCTTTAGATCGGTTTTATTCATTTGTTTGTTTCACTTATATATTCATTTACAATGTCGGGCGGGTGTTAAACTACGAGAGCTAGCGCTAAAAAACTTGTACCGCTTCAGTGCTTTTTCTGCTGCCTTTTGTTTTCGTTCTTCCTTCTTCCTGCCTTTGTCTGCCCTTCGCCCTAATTAACCCTTTGCTCAGCGCTGTTAATGTTTGTGCTGTTAACGCAGTGATATTCAGGGCTGTTAGGCGCAGTGATATTCAGGACTGTTAGGCGCAGTGATATTTAGAGCTGCCGCTGCGGTTTCTGCCGTAACATTCCCCCCTTCGCAAACTTCGTCGCTTGTCGTGATGTTTGCCAAACTTCTGGTTACGCCTTGATCCATTGGTGGGTTTGTTGTCCTCACGTCTAACTTGGCCAGTTTAACTATTGGCCGAGTTAGCAGTCCAGATGCAGTGCGGATCACCGCGCTTCGGGCGATCCCGTCCTTGGCTACTCGAAGGTCCATGATGACGCCTTTCCTCCACTGCACCTTGGGGCTTGTTTCGTCCGCTAGAATCACGACGTCTCCGAGTTGGATAGGGTTGGTTGGGGTTCCATGCCATTTGGTTCGTGTCGTCAGGCACGGTAGGTACTCCTTCAGCCATCGTTTTCTGAAGCTGTCCACGATCTGCCCTGCAATGCGAAAACTCTTACCAAGCATAGCTCCTATTGCGCTGCCGTCGCTCTTTGCTGCCATCGAGCTGGTCTCTGCTCTCAGAAAGTGATTCGGTGTAAGTACGTCGGCTTCCGGACACTCCAACGGCACGTAAGTCAGGGGTCGGGAATTTAGCATATTTTCTATCTTTGCTAGTGCTGTTCTCAGCACTGGTTCTTGTACGTGCGTCTCCTCTAATATTTCGGCTAGTATGGATTTCACCGATCTGATCATTCTTTCCCACGCACCTCC